>NC_045606.1:10870393-11021944 GCF_009762305.2 Zalophus californianus | reverse complement strand
AAAATATATATATACTGAAATAAACATAAAGATTTAAAAATTTTAATGAGATAAATTATATTAACAGATTTCTTAATGTGGAACCTGCTTTGCATTCTTTGAATAAACTCTATTTGGTCCTAATATATTCTTTTTCTTTGTACTATTGGATTTGATTTTCTAATATTTTAATATAATGTTTATAGTGTGTGACTTATAGATAATACTGATTTATAATTTACCCATCTTTTTTAACTGCTCATTTTTTCTTAATCTATCTGTACACTAATGCTTTTATTATGTAAAAATATAGCTGGATTTTGTTGTAGCTATTGTTTTATTCCTATTTAATTTTCTCAGTCTTAAAATAGCCAAATTTTATTTGTTATTTTTATATTAGTTGTGTTTGCCAATGTTTGAAAATATTTCTACCATATGAATATGCACCGCCTGTTTGTCATTGTTTGTCATGCTTTCTCTTTGCTTCTTCTTTTTCCTTCAGTATCTTCTTACAGATTGAAGACATATTCTTTATCCCCTTTTTTGTTACTAATTTAGAGGTTGTAAATTTTATTTCTTTTTTTTTGATTGACCCTAAATTTTTTAAATTGTTGCTTACAGTTAAAATTTTATTTTATTATTTTTTACATTTTTAATTTTATAACAAAGTCTGTGTTTGTTCAATATCCTCTTCTCAAAGAAATTAACATGCTTTAACTTTCCTCTAAATTCTACCATTTCTATTAATAATATGTGATATTTTAGTTTTATTTTTTGACCAATGAGAATTATTTATTATTAACTTTATTTAGCTTTATCATCTTTTATTGGTTTCTTTGTTCACCTTTTTTCTTTTCTTTATTATTTTTTGTTCTCCACTTTATTTTTTAGTATTTTATTAAGTAAATAATTGTTAAAGTAAAACCTTCTTTTTTATACGCTATTAATACCTTCATTTCACTCTCAATACTCAATACTGATATAATTGCTTGGCATAATATTTTTAAAGATACCATAATTTCTTATGCTATTACTGTTTGCTGAGAAGCCTTCTCTTACTCTGTATTCTTTGGTATATAATCATTTCTCTCCTAGTTACTGAACGATTTTACCTTTTATGTTATACAATTTTATTGTAGAGTTTCTAGATGGGATTTAACTTGCTTGAGGACTAATGAATTTCTGCAGATTTGGAAAATTATCTCTTGACTATTACCTTTCTCCTATTCTACCTCATCTTTCGTTTTGGAATGCCCAGATGTTCGATCTATATTTGTCCTTCCCTGTGTTCTCCATGTCATTTCACTTCTTTCCTATTTCCAAGTTTACTGTTTCATTACCTGTATCTGGTGAATCACTCAGTTCTATTTTCACGTTCACTAGTTCTATCCTAAGCTATACCTTTACTATTTAACTCCTGTATTTTTTGTGCTATTCATCAAAGAATGTTTATTCTGCATTTATGGAATGAATAATGTTTTCCCTGTAGAAATCCTTTTGATTTTTCATACCCACCCAAATCACAGAATATAAGAATACAGAAAACATTTACATTTTCTCCCATAACTCAAATATAACATTTTCAACAAAATGATGCAATGGAAAATACCCATGTTATATTCTAAATATACAGGTAGAGTGTCAGAATCACATGTGGCTATTTTGGGAAATGCCCCCAGTGTCAGCAAAGGGCATCTACAGTATGTAATTGCATATGAAGCAGCTGTTCACTAGCAATCATATTAATCTTCCAGAAGTGATGCTTTAACCACTTCATATTCTAGCATGAATGGAGGAAGAAGAGCCGAAGGTATCATGTCTAAGAAGGCCATGGGCAGGGCGCCTGGGTGGCTCAGTCGTTAGGTGTCTGCCTTCGGCTCAGGTCATGATCCCAGGGTCCTGGGATCGAGCCCCACATCAGGCTCCCTGCTCAGCGGGAAGCCTGCTTCTCCCTCTCCCACTCCCCCTGCTTGTGTTCCCTCTCTCGCTGTGTCTCTCTCTGTCAAATAAATAAATAAAATCTTTAAAAAAAAAAAAGAAGACCATGGGCAGAGTCAGTCTAGGACTGGCATAAACCACCTCAAGGAACTCTCTCAGGAACACTGTGAGTGAGACGTGTTTAGCCTTGTTTTACAGATGGAAGATATTTATCCTCAGAGTAGTCAAAGTGCTTCACAGTTTCTTTCTTTAGGCCTGTCTCTCCTTGGTGTCAGGCTTGACACAGACCTCTCCACCTGGAAATCCCGTGCAAACAGCAAATGCAATATATTGCAATACATAAAACCCAAGCACATCATCTTCCCTAGGACTGCTCCTCTTCTGGTCATACTAGAGTCTTCTCTCTTCCTCAACGACACATATAATCAGACATCGAGTTTTGTGACTCAAACTTCTAACATGCTTTTGGAAGCTGTGGTCTGCTCATGCATGCTTCCACTGGCCCTGCTGAAGGCCTCATCCTTGCTCTGCTGCCTATTTCAGCAGCTTCCGGATCTGAGCATTTCCTCCACATAACTGCTGGAGTTATCCATTGGAAACATAAGTGAGAACAAGTGAGGCTCTTTCTTAAAATACCTCTGTCTTCCCGGGGCCACTGAGTATCTCTGTTTATGGCTTAGCAGAGGCTCCCTGCACCTGCAACCCCTCCCCAGCCCCTTGTGGTTGTTGGTCGTCCCTTCTCTATATTCTTGCACTATTTAGGGCATGTTGCTCTTATAGCCAGAATGAGTCCTGAGTAAAAATACTGAGGTAAAGAAGACAGGAAGAATTATCCTGAAGATTCAGGGGAATGGTAGATCCCTAAAAATTATTTAATGTAAGAGAGCACCTGGGTGGCTCAGTCAGTTAAGCATCTGCTTTTGGCTCAGGTCATGATCTCGGGGTCCTGGGATCGAGCCCTGCATCAGGCTTCCTGCTCAGCAGGGAGTTTGCTTCTCTCTCTCCCTCTGTACTCTCTTGCTCTCTCTCAAGTAAATAAATAAAATCTTAAAAAAAAAAAAAAGAATCAGGAAAAAGATTCCAAAAGAACAGGATGACTTAAAAAGGCAACAGCTTGAAATTTAAGTCTAAAATGGAAGGGGCAGTGGTGGAGAAGAAGAAAGACCTCTGGGAGACCAAAAATGGTGTAGCCAAATGAAAATTCAAATTGGAGGCAATATAGAAAAGAACCAACATTGCAAAAAAGAAGACAATATTTGAGGATAAACTGGAGTTCCCTCAGGCTGTAGAAGCAAAAGGGAAAGAGAATGCATTTAGTTTTCCTGTTACATATGATATATGAACAGTAGTAGTTCCTTAAGAAACTAGAAAAAAATAAGGAAAATGTAGTAATTATATACATATATACATAACAGAAGAAAATTTTAGATGTAATTACATAGATAATAGAAGAAAATTTTCTTAGCTATATTAAGAGCTACATATGGAGATTTCAAATGCTTTTCTTATAAGGCAAAGCTGATAAAAAGTACTTGCATTTGGACAAATATTGGCAAAAATGCTTCAATTACAAAGAAAAAAATAAAGTGGTTTACTTTCTGCATAAGCTGATCTTAGACTTATTTGTAACTCTCAATGCCAGAACATATGGAAACAATGATTATAGTGGATTGGGGGGAGTGTGTGCCCCTAAATTGTATATTCAATCCAAGCCTTGTTATGTTTGAAGGCAACAAGATAATTCAAGATTAGCAGTTTTAGGAAGTGTAAAATACATATAGGAACAAAGAAACAAACAGAAACGTTGCTTCTTAGAAACAATCTCAATATAACTGAGAAGCAAAATAATATTAAGAATTCAAAATGTATAAATCATATGTGAATAAGGTGACAATGAGCACTGAAATCTGTTAAACATATAAAGGAGTTTAAATATTGATTTTAAATAAACATACAAATTAGATACAAATTGATGTTGGTAGTTGACTGTCATGATGGAAATACCAGAAATAATATTTCTGTTCCTGATATCTCAAATTATGGCAAAAAACACCATAAAGTGGGTGAATAAGGAATTAAGGGTGTAATAAATTTATCCATCATCCTAAGGAGGGAATGAAAATATGTATTAGTGTTTCACTTGGCAAATTGGATAAATATAAACCCATATATATTCTTGAAAAGATTACTACTACCATTAAACTATAGAATCTATACCTATAAATTACAAAAACCCTAATATATAGAATAAATGCAACAAATATAGAAGGCTAAAAAATGTTCTAAGAAAAGACAAAATTTAAGTGCAAGAGTTCTAATATAAAGCCTTACTTGTTTAAATGCCACAATTAAGCACAACAACAAAATTATATTTTTTCACAGGTTTCTTTGTCAGAATCAGGACCCTTGTAAGAGAAATGAGCAGGACCTGGAGATTTGGGATGGGCCATTTGAGTGGATGAGCCTGAGAACCTTGAATCCCAAACTTGCCCATGAACACTTCCAGCTGGCAGATGTCTTTCCCCTCCCTGGAAAAGACAACTTTCACCTTACAGAGACCTCAGCCGAGGCAGAGGCTTGCAGTCCCTTAAGGAGCTAAGCCAGCCTCTTGGTGGTAGGTTGATTTCATTAGATCCCTTCTACCAGGGATGTGCGTGTGTCTCCTATCCCTGGTGTGGATGTGTTTCCTTTGCTTCTGCCATCACTGCAATCCAGTGGCTTACAGAAGGCCAGAATACAACACAGAATACAGAATATCAACATGGGATCCCACACAGTGCCCTGGACCCAGAGACTGATTTTATAATAAAGGAGTTGCAAAAACCATTATAGGACCATAGGATCCACACATTGTATTCCCAGATACAACAAGACTATCAGAATGTTGGAGTAGCCTCTTAAAGGTTGAGCTAACGGGTCTTCTTGAGGACAGTACCCTGGAGATTGGACACTCTCCTCCAGGCTGCAGTACACGCACAGTAAACCCAATGGTTGATCTAAGGTATTATAACTCTGTTGGTTAGAATCTTAAGTCCAGGAATCAAGAAGTGGAAGTAGAATTGCTTCTACCCATGTGCAGAATATTGTATTGCTACATTAGATATCCTAGATCCCCTGGTTGGGGGAGGAGGGTGGACACTTCCACCAGGACACAAACTATGGGGCTCCTTTGAACTTGGGTCACTCTGGGCTGGGAGCGGTTGACCATGACCTCCATGCGGAGCTAAGGTTTCTGCTGCATTGGAGCAGGGATATTCACTGGGATGTGTTTAGCTGCTCTCATGCCCAGTTATCTAATTGAGTAAAAACATTCACAGCAACCATAGGCTGGTAAGTTCATGGCAACTTAGGGCATCGATTTATCAGTGACAAAGGTCTGGGTCATCCTATCCAATTAGCTTCCTAGATGAGCCCAAGTTCTGGCCAAGAGTGAGAGAAATGTAGACTAGGAGGTAGATGAGGGAAAAGGTGAATAGCAATTGTGGCCTTGGGACAGGATGCAGCAGAGGGACCGAAACCCATAGCTTATTCCACTAGTCCTTGGTAATCAGCTTTGGAAATAATTAATTGGGCCACCACCTTGAAGGGGATTCCATACTTGAATGAATATACTGGAACGCGTGAAGAGATCTGAGTAATGCAAGGGGGTGATTATGTGACACCCGTGGTGCTTTTCGCTTCCTATCCTCTTGCCCCTGTCCACTAACTGTAGCCAACCAGGCATACATAGGCTCTAACCAGCCTGACGCAGGTGCAGTCTCAACCCCATGCCTTGGGATACCTGCATGTACTTCCTGCTTCCTGCCGTGGGGCTTCGCAGTCTCTGTGGCGTGAACGACTCCGGGGAAACTGAGTAGTGCGCATGCTCCGACAACCAGGAAATGCAGCAAAGCAAAGCGAGCCGAGACGACTTGGACCAGCAAGAGAAGGAAACGGGCGGACTGACACTTCCTGCCTGTCGTGGCCTGCGCGCAGTTCTGAGAAGTACTCCGCACAGCTCACTGGGCGCACAGGAGGGCTTGACTTAAGACCACCCTGGTTTGCTCTCCCTTTCTCTGTTTGTGTTCCCTGCCTTCCCGAGATCTCATTGCCAAATAAACTAGCTGCACGCAAGTCCTTACTCTGGGCTCTGCCTTCGGACTAAGCCACACCTCGAACCGTAATAATTTTATTCAGAGACAATCGCATTGTAAGTAAAATACAGCAGTTCTCTAGGTTTTTGGTGTCAGGACCCTTTTTTACTCTTAAAAACCTTTTTACTCTTGGGCACCTGGGTGGCTCAGATGGTTAAGCGTCTGCCTTCAGCTCGGGTCATGATCCCAGGGTCCTGGGATCGAGTCCCACATCGGGCTCCTTGCTTCTCCCTCTGCCTCTCTCTGTCTCTCATGAATAAATAAATAAAAAATCTTTAAAAAAAAAAAAAACCTTTTTACTCTTAAAAGTCCTTAGGAGGGCTTCTTAATATGGGTTTTATCTATTGGTCTATTGAAAACTTGAAATTTTTATTACTTTTACTTATAAATTCATTAAAAATGACATTAATAAACCTATCCCATGTTAATATAAATAACATTTTCATAAAGAAGAAACTACATCTTTCAAAGCAAAAAAAAAAAACTGGTAAGAAGAGTGGCTGGAAGAAGAGTGGCTGGCCTTATTTCACCTGTTTTGAATCTCTTTAATGTCTAGCTAAAGACAAGACAGCAAGGGTATGTGGGTGCTACTGAATTCAGTCTTGGTGATATCCTGTTTTTTATTTCTTTAAATTTTTTTATTGTTATGTTAATCACCATACATTACATCATTAGTTTTTGATGTAGTGTTCCATGATTCATTGTTTTCGTATAACACATACCTTCTTTAATACCCATCACCAGGCTAACCCATCCCCCCACCCCCCTCCCCTCTAGAACCCTCAGTTTGTTTTTCAGAGTCCATCGTCTCTCATGGTTCGTCTCCCCCTCCAATTTCCCCCCCCTTCATTCTTCCCCTCCTGCTATCTTCGGTGATACCCTGTTTTAGTGCAAGTATTTGAAAAAACCCCAGCCTCACAGAGGCTATGTCACTGGAAAAGTGAAGGGTATTTAATAGTTTTTTCAGATATCTGTAAATATTCTTCTTTGATAGAACACCAAAACTTGGCAAGTGGTGGTATCTGAAAGGTTAGTTGTCACGTGGAATCTGCTCTTTTACTGATGAAATTTTTGTTCTCTGTTAACGTTAAAATCCATGTGGTCAATCTTAGAATTTGGATGGATCTTTCTCACCCATGTGTGATTTTTTTAGGCCATGTACTGGTCAGTTGGGTAATATTGATTTGCCGAGTTATGCAGATCTTTCAAATATTGCACATTTCATTACACAGTATGAAAAAAGGACATTTGTTAAAAATCCATGGATTGCAAAAGAAAAATCTTTAATTATTGGGAAGCTTTAATGTGATGGGTACAAGTTTTCTAAAATTTTAATTTTTGTTTGAACACCAGTTAAGTCATTGGCAACAAGTACTGTCAGATGTTTTTCTCAAAGTGACAGTCTCGCCTCATTCATTTTCAAGGAAAGGTCTGACAAATCCCCAAATCTGGGTAATGACAGGTTTTTAATTGTTCTTTCAAATAAAAGTGGTGTTTCACGGAAACAGTGGTTAGTTCAGCTCCTAGCTGAAACAAGCATACAGAAGTTTTTCCTTGAGACAATCTTCCCCTTCTGTGGGCTGTAGGAGTGCTTTATGCGCACTTCCCACATCATCACAGAGGATATTAAAAAGACGGATTCTCCAGGGTTGAGATTAACGACATCAATCATTTCTACTGCCTCATCAAGGACATTCTTCTGTGAAATGGCATTTTTTAAATTGCGAGCAGACAGAGGGGAGGGGATGACTGGTTTGTGCCCCTGTGGAGTTTTCACCATCATGGCTTGTACACAGAGCAAATGTGAACACAGTGAAAAGAGTAAGTAAAAGCTTACTATGAAAATAGTTCTGGCTTTGCAGAGCCCCTGAAAGGTTCTTGGGGAATCCTAGAAGCCTAAGGCCATATTTTGAGAACCACTGATCTGAAATATTATCAGTTTTGTTTTCCCTTTCCCATATTTTCTGAAAGCCCAGCAATCAAAACAAAACAACACACACACATACAGAAACACACACACCAATTTTATTGCAAGATCTACTTGTTTTAATATCATAAAATTTCACTCATATGTGAGATTTAAGAAACAAAACAGATAAACATAGGGGAAGGGAAATAAAAGTAAAATCAGATGAAATCAGAGAGGGAGACAAACCATAAGAGACTCTTAACTCTAGGAAACAAACGGGGTTGCTGGAGGGGAGGTGGGTGGGGGATGGGGTAACTGGGTGGTGGGTATTAAGGAGGGCACGTGATGTGATGAGCACTGGGTGTTATATGCAACTGATGAATCAGTAAACTCTACCCCTGAAACTTAAAAAAAAAAAAATCTACTTCTTTTGCCCCCAAAGTCTCCGGTCAGACATTCTACCTGAAAAGGAAGTCTCTGCTTCATTTCTCACTGTGGCCAGAGTTGTGTCCTCAGAAATGCAAATCTGATCATATCTCTCCCTTGTGTAAACAAACCTGTGTGAACCCTTCTTGGATTTTCTATTGCACTCAGGATATAATTAAAACTCTTCTGCATGGCTTAGAAGGTTCTTTACGGCATTCCTGAGCCCCCTCCAAGCATACCTCTTGCTTTCTGCCCTTGAGATGTCTGCTTTGGCCATGACTGATAATACTTTTGCTTAAATAACTCCTTTCCACCTTCCAGGTGCCAACTCCGGTGGCTTCTCTGGCATCTCAAGTCCGACTGGACCCTCCAGTTCCCCCTGTGCTGGGATTGTGGCACCTTTCACGGTGGCTTCTGATTTCATGTCTAAGCACCCATTTTCTTCATTGCTCTGTGAGTTGATGGAGGCAATGATGTTTCCTGTTCACTGTTATGTTCCCACTGCCTTTCAAAATGCTTGGCACAGAGGGAAACCTGGCGGCTTTCACCTTCTACCTTGATGAGGAAGTTGGTACTGGGGCCTGGGCTAGGAGCAGGGACGCATCACTCAGGTTCTATACTTTCTGGAATGTTTGTCATTATTAAATAAGGAATATGTACTAGTTGTAAATACAACAATAGATACATGCATTACATATATATGGCAGTCACATATTGCAAATAAGGCAATCATAATATATGATGTTCTGAAATTTGCTTTTCACACCATAATACATCTGTGATTTTTTTTATGCCAGTGACATAGATTCTCTTTTTAAAAAAGAACTGTCCAGTATTCCTTTGGCTTTATTCCATCGTATTTATAAATTTACTAGTTGTCTACTGATGTATCTGTAGACAATTTCTGATGAACTATTACAAGTAAAGTAGCAATGAATATTTTTATGCACGTATCTTTGTATTATGTGAATATTTCTACAGAGTGAGTTTCCAGAAGTGACACTTCCCAAAGTGCACTTGAAGAAAGCTTGATTAATACATATTTCACCAGGAGTATATATATATATATATATATGATGGTGTCCTTTTCTCTACACTATATTATCAATTAAAAATTTCAAACATAAGTAAAAATGGGGTTTTATGACATTCTTTTTCATTTATTTAGGTATTAGTAGTTTGACTATAATTTAATGTCTTTGTCATTTACATTTTTCTACCTGAATTGCTTGTTCACACTCTAGTGGTATATTCTTTCCCATCGGCCTATTGGTTTTCTACAGTAATTTTAAAATGATTATATATTATGAATAATAACCCACTGTTATATTTTTCAAATATTTTCATTAGTTTAAAAAATAGTTTTTTAGCTTAATTTATTATGTCCTCCCTGTTACAGAAATTTAAAGTTTTCAAATAGTCAAACCTGTCAATATTTTCCTTTGTGATTGTGCTTTTCACGTCCTGCTTAAAAAAGCTCAGCATCTAAGAATGTAAAAGGTTCCCCTGTTTTCTTCACAGACAAGACTGTTGAGTGCATCCAACTCACTAGTGCAGAACTATGACAAGAAGCCAAGTAGCCAGAAGCCCATTTTCCCTTCTCCCTGTGCCACACCATGTCACCATGCCTTGCTTCCTAAAATAGCCAGACGAAAGGCAACTCTCCAACCTTGTCACAAATACTCTCCATGACTTTCAAAAATCAAGCACAACTTCCTGTCAGGATTGCTCCTGATTTCTTTTAGTCTGGAATTGAACAAAAATGTTTTGGTGGAGGGGTGCCTGGGTGGCTCAGTTGGTTAAGCGTCTGCCTTCAGCTCAGGTCATGATCCCAGGGTCCTGGCATCGAGCCCCGCATCAGGCTCCTTGCTCAGTGGGGAGTCTACTTCTCCCTCTCCCTCTGCCTGCCGCTCCCCCTGCTTGTGCTCTCTCTCTGTCGCTCTGACAAATAAATAAATAAAATCTTAAAAAAAAAATGTTTTGGTGGAAATTTGGGAAGCAGTCACACAAGCTTCTAACAACTTGAAAACATGCATATCTATCTATCCAATATCCGGCAAATGAATGTGAGTTAAATGATAAATTTTTAGTTTTTAACTTTATTTTTAAATAGGTATTCTTCATTTTTTTGAAGATTTTATTTGTTTATTTGACAGAGAGAGACACAGTGAGAGAGGGAACACAAGCAGGGGGAGTGGGAGAGGGAGAAGCAGGCTTCCCGCTGAGCAGGGAGCCCGATGTGGGGCTCGATCCCAGGACCCTGGGATCATGACCTGAGCCGAAGGCAGATGCCTAACAACTGAGCCACCCAGGCGCCCTGGTATTCTTTATTTTTTTAAGCAAAAAAATCTCATCAAATATTTTGTTTCTATTTTTCTCCCTTGAGTTCTGAAATTCTTCGTATACTCAATAGGAAATAGTAATTTTCACCACTGTCATCATAATTAAACATAATATGATAATAGTTAGGATTATGAATCACTGTCTTAATGAATGGTGATTATATTGCTCATTATTATGGCGGTTGCTATGATTATTATTTGGGGATTATGGACTATCCAGAAATGGCAAGTTCTTTCCTAAGATGATGATTATAAATAATAACAATGATGGCAATAATAATATAACAACAGATTTCTGCTTTTGGGGGCAGGTATGACTACTTTATAGGTAAGAATCCTTAAAAATACACTGAGAGATTTTCATCTAGAACACAAGGTACTAAAGGATGAATAGCCAAACAAGAGAGTGTGGTGTTGCTCAGCACCTCAAAACTCTGACTACGAAAGTCAAAGGGCAGGAAGTTTTAAAACCATCACATTAACTTGTCAAGTATCTATTTATGAACTAGTCTTCATGATGAATGATGCAACGATCTAAAGATAATCAGAAGTGTTCAGTTTCAAATCTCTTATATTACAGCGATATGAGAGAAATGCCAGAAAGAAAGGAAAGAAAAGAAAGGAAAAGCAAAGCAAAGAGAATACAGTGTGACAGGTGAAGGGAGTAGACTATATAAACTCCAGTGGGAACATGTCAAATGAGCATCCAGAACATGAGGCTCTTTACTCCAATACTACCCCCTCTCCCACCTTCTGTACCCTCCTGGGAAATTGCATTTTCCTCATGACCTATGTGGGATAATACAGACTTCTAAATTTTAATTTACTTGAGAAGTGGTAACAGTGATCTATTTTTCTTGAAAATTCTGCCCAAGAGTTTGGAAATAAGATCATATTTCACAATTTTAGAAAAGAAGACTGCTGTTATTATCAATAATAGTACATCTGTTTAAAAGATGCTGAGAAAATGGACATACTTTATTAAAACTCTGGCTCAGCTCTCCTATTTCAAGTTCAAAATGTTGTAATGCTTAGTAAGACAGATAGAATATCAATTCTTGTTTAGATTCACATGGAAAATGAAAAACAAACATTAGAAAAAGATGGAAAGGGCTCCAGTACAAACTTTGAAGTATAAAACCATCAAATAATGTAGAGTGAGCACTTAGAAAGAATGAATGATATTAGAACACTCTTAAGTGTTTCACACATAAGCCAAGGGGTATAAAAGACTCTCCTGAAGAAGAAGAATAGTTTGTACTAGCACTGTGTTTACATGATCACAGGACAACCCTAGGAGTTGGCTATGGCAGGTGGTATGCTCCCCAGTTTGTGGATGAGGAAACTGAGCCCCAGACCCCGCATCTGATGAAAGAACTAAAACATCGGTTGGCTGTCTCTTGTCCCAGTGTTCCAAATAGAAACTGTATTATCAGGGCTCTCCAGAGAAACAGAACCAATAGGGTGTATCTCTAGCCACATGTCAGATATAAATGTATGGAGAAACGTTTATTTTGAGGATTGGTTCGTGTGAATAGGAAGGGTGAGAAGCCCCACGATCTGCCATCTGCAATCTGGAAGCCCAGGAAAGCAGGCGGCAGAGTTCTAGTCCAAACATGAGGGCCCGAGAAGTCGGGGAGTCGACGGTACAGGTTCCAGTCCAAGTCTGAAGGCCAAGAATCAAGAGTGCTGATGTCCAAGGGTAGGAGAAAACAGATGTCCCAGCGTATGCAGAGAGAGCAAATTCATGCTTTGTCCACCTTTCTGTTCTCAGGGCCCCAGTGGATTGGATGATATCCACCCACATTGGTAAGGGCATCTTCTTTATTTAGTCTCCTGGTTCAAATGCTAACCTTCCCCTGAAACACCCTCCTGGACACACCTAGAAATCATGTTTTACCAGCTCTCTAGGCATTCTTTAGCCCAGTCAAGCTGACACATACATTAACCATCACAGTAACATGGTCCTACCTATAATAACCTTGTTGATCAAGAGTACCCGACCCACAGCACGTGCTGTGTGCTCATCACTGTTCTAGTTCCTTTACATATATTAACTTGTGAAAGCCTCGCAACAACCATAAAAGGCAGGTATTATTATCTGTGTTTGCACATGAGGAAACTCAGGTCTATAGTATTTAAGTAAGCAAAGCCACACGATTAACAGGTGGTGGAATGAGAATTTAAAGCTCCAGAGCTCCACTGTGCTGGCTGATAAATTCTCAATACCTGGCACACTACCTAGCACATACCAGGCATGCAATAAATACTAAAGAAATACAAAAAATAATGAGGCAATAAACACGGGATAGGCTTCATTCACTGATGACGTTTGTTGCTAACAGTGTAACTTAAGGGCATGTGTACTATATATCGATTTCACATTATTCTGTGTATTCCTTCATTTATTTATTTATCCATTCAGAAATATTTATCGAACGCTTCCCATGTTTGGGAACTGTGCTAGACACGAGGAACATAGAAATAAACAAAAAAGATGTGGTTCTTCTTTTCATGGATTATATAATCTAATGGGAACAAAAAGCCCCAAATATCCAAACATACGTTTATTTACAAATTCTTAGATGGGGGGTGGCTAGGTGGTCCGCGGAAGAACACATGGAACCGCGTAGAATCTACAGTTGATCTGAAATGGAAGAATGGGCTCTAGAAGCTCTTAGGCAGGGGAGTTCTGTGATCCAATGTGCATTTTTTTAAAATGTCACTTTTCTTAGTTAGCTACAGAGAAAGTGAGTAAATCTCCTAGCTTCTGCTTCTATAAATCTGCGAGCACCTCTCCCAGACATGCAGTTCCAGCAGTTAAATGTTACTTAGGGATTTTATATCATCACCCACTTGCTTTAACCGCAAAGACTGTAATGTCTCTGGGTCCAACTGCTCTGAAATCCTTTCAGCCTCCGATAAAAAAGTGAAAGCCTAAGATAGATGTTCAATAATTCTTCATGAATTTTAACCCATTACAATATATTAAAAACACGCACATCCACATACATCACATTCACACAAAACAGGCAGATTGAGGTCCTTGGTTACATTTCTAGAAGGTTCTCTGGAGGGCTAAAGCACAAGCAGTGCTGGTACAGAGCTGGGGCATTTTATGGTCCAGCCTGAATCGGCCCCAGTGAAATTCCCACCCCGGTTTTATAGACTCGACTTTACTCCATGTTGAGATAAGCATCTGAAAAGAATGGGAACACCTGCCCTAGTCTGAGGCTCACATTCTCACCGACTGTAAGTCTAGCCTTGGCCGTAAAGCTAAAAGAATGAGGCTCTCCCCTGACAGACGTGCCTGTTTTGAAGTTCGTGAGGCACAATGCTTCTACCTGAAAATGTCCTTTCTGTTAAAAGGAGAAAGGCCTATTTTGCAATTTTGAACTTGCAAAAACTATTTTAGCAAAAGACATTAAAGAACCCCGATTAATGAAGGCGTCCAATTAATTGAGAAATTTTGCTGTAGTTCATTATTGAGGAGAAAGAGGCAAATTACACACTCCAGGCTCAAGGCAATCACCATTAGCACATTTCTAATACTCTGTAAGGAGAACTGGTGTTTAGACTGATAAAAAGAGGCACATAAAGGACCAATCTTTTGTGAATATCAAATGTCAATCCTCAGTACATTGTAGTTACTAATGTGGGTTAATGCATTTTGGGAGGATTTTTCACAGGGGTAAAAATAAAAGGATTTGCCATCGAAGCCTGAATTTACCAGTAAATTCAATTAACTGGAAGGAACATCCTGCTCCCCAGCATTTTGATTAATTGATGGTCTGTGGTACAGTCATTAGATTCTGGTGTGCTAACATTAAAAGTGAAAATCATAATTATGTAGCATTTACTGAATCCCCTAGCATGTGTAAATGATACGTGGAATCCAACTAAAGAGGGCTACTCAGTCAGAAAGAACAGCCTCTTCAAAATACTGCAAGGCCAACTAACGTCCTGTTGCCACAACTTTTCTAATTGCTTTATAACCAAATGTTTAAAGATACGTAAGGGTTACACATGTTTAAATTAAACCATGGCATTAACAGAATTACTTGTAAGTGATCTCTAAAATTCTTTACAACACAACTTAATAATAGACGTTGTATGCATCTCAAAGACAAGAATAGCCCCAGAATACATTTCACAAATGAGTCAGACAGAAACGATTTTTTTTTTATGGTTCTAGATTATGCCATGCATATTTCAGCAAACTCTACTTCCTTCACAAAAACATATTTCGGGCAATTTCCTTTAGATCTGAAGCTTGGGGAGTACTGGAAAAATCCCCAACAAGGGGAGGAAATGCACCAGAAGAAATCCATTTTCACCTGATGGTTACTAATTGTAAGAAATATTGTGCAGGGTTCACACTAGGTGTGACTAGGAGGAAAACCCTTATCCATACACCCTAGACCTCATCAGTCTTCAGGGGTTTGAGCTATAATTGGGATGATTCAGTAGGTTAAATAAGTGGCCTTAACAAATTACTATTATTACCAATCATATTTCTCCCTGCAACTTGCTGGAGGTTCGTAATGCTTTTGGTTAGAAGAGCCAGTGCACCTGAAGCTCCCTGCCTTATAACTGTTCTCTGCTTTCCAAAGGGGTTCCCGGGGGGGGGGGGTGCAGTTCTTGTAGAGATTTTGAATTTCCATCACAATGGGGAAGAGAAGGCATTTTGCCATGGCTCTTGTATTTTAACCTGTCTAGCAAACAGATGAGCCACCAACAGTTCAAAGGCTTGCTCCTCAGAGGAACACAGCACTTTCCCTTCAGAATGTCTGTATCATACGTGTTTTTGTGTTACCTGTAGAAGCCAGCAACGCAGTCTTACATATGAAGGGACTCAGCGCACTTCTGTTGCAAATTTGTTAACTCTGCTGTCCATGTCCATGAAGCACAGAAAGAAAGGAGGGGCACTACGTTAGCCTGTGTCCAAAAGGATAATGATAGATACTTGGCCTAATAGCCAAAGTCTCCAATTAAAGTCACATGTTTCACTTTGTTTCTGTTGTTAAAAGACACATTTCTGGGGCAGCTGGGTGGTGTAGTCGGTTAAGCCCCTGACTTGGTTTTGGCTCAAGTCATGATCTCAGGGTCATGAGATCAAGCCCCACATCAGGCTCAGCAGGAAGTCTGCTGGAAATTCTCTCTCTCTTTGTCTCAGATAATAAAAAAGACACATTTGCAGGACCAGAGATAGGATGATTCTTTGCTATCTTTGTGGATTTGTGCTTACACTGATTCACTAAAATCAGAATGTAGCATATGCTTGCGATGGCAACCCCATGACCGTCACTCAGGATAGTCACTGCTAAATGACCAAGCACTCTGGAAACTTCCAAGCCCTCAACACAGCACATCAGGCAGCCACTGTTCCATTGGCATTGACATAAGTTGACCATTTATTTTACCATCATATGCATTCACAATAGAGTCTTGATGACTGTCAATAAATTCGCTTTTCAGACTTAATTGTTTTAAACTTAGTGCAACTTGATGACTTGGGTTGTCGTTTCGGTAATGGTCAGCCTTGATTCTTGATCCTTAGTTTTCTGTTTCCTTCCTCCACTGGCTACTCTCCAAGGGGTGTCTGGGTGTTGGGGGAGTGGGCTGGCTTATGCGACTGTGTGGTGGAAGGTCTTTAGAGGCCCCGTCCATTTGCTGTCCAATATTCTTTTTTGAAAAAGATTTATTTATTTATTTGAGGGAGAGGTGGAGGGGCAGAGGGAGAGAATCTCAAGCAGACTATCTGCTGAGCACGGAGCCTGACATGGGGCTCGATCTCACGACCCTGAGATTGGGACTGGAGCCGAAACCAAGAGTAGGACATTTAACCTACTAAGCCACCCAGGTGCCCCACTACCCAGTACTCTGTATCTGGGTATCTGTATTGTATCTGTTTTGGCAGCCAAGTATGAAGTCTGTGACTGGTGAACCGTGGTCTGCTGTTTTGGCTCAGCTGATGCTCTATGTGGGTCATCGTTCATCTCCCACTGGCTGATATGGCCTCTTCTCTGCTTCTGGTGACTATGGAACACCAAGTCTCTGTCACATCCCCACCCAGCCCCATGTCCAGCAATCCACCATGGTGTGGTCCCAATACGGGCCCACTGCAGGCTGTGGGAAGCTCAAAGGAAGCTCCATCTGGCCTTGCTGTTCTGCTCTCTTATGTGGGCTAGATTGCACCATATTGGCACAGGACTCCATGCACTGAACTCAGAGGATCATAAGTGGGGGATCTGGGGACAGAATGCCTCCCTCTGTCCTCTAAATTGCCCTAATTCATTTAATTCTTTTTAGCTTCTCTGGGTTGAACCTAGGAAAGAGGAATATTGGGACAAATATCTCTGCCCTATCGTTTTTTAGTGCTTTCCTTCTTCTTTCTTAAAACTGCAGGGAGGAGAAGCAGCGGATTTTACACTCCTGAGCCAGAATCTCTGGGGTGGGGCCTGGGGATCTGTCATTTAACTAGCTCTCCAGGTGATTCTGATGCAGCTGATGTCTGAGAATAACTGATGTAGGTTACCTCCTTCTTCCTGAATCCATCATGGCTGTGCTTTAATAGAAAATAGGATGGGGTGCCTAGGCATCTGCCTTCGGCTCAGGTATGATCCCAGGGTCCTGGGATTGAGCCCTGCATCAGGTTCCCTGCTCCGTGGGAAGCCTGCTTCTCCCTCTCTCACTGCTTGTGTTCCTTCTCTCTCTGTCAAATAAATAAATAAAAATCTTAAAAAAAAAATAGAAAATAGGTAATTGTTTCCCCATAAAGAGGGATTTGTGATGAATCCTCTGTGGTTAGCCGTTGATGTAGGAAAAGGGGAGAAATAACTATCTTAGATAATCTGTGTAATGAGGGCAAGAGCTCAAATTTTGAACTCGTCCTGCCAAATCCTAACATTTCTCCTCTCCCCACTCTTTGCTCATTCCCCTAAGCAAAGCTGCCCTGCGTCAGAGTAAGAAAGGCATAATCTTAGGAAGGAAAAAAAGAAAAGCACATTCATTGTTTTTTCCTTGCTATTTAGCCCTTATAGCATGCAACAAACCATGTGCGGCATACAATGTGACCTATGTGCTTCATATCACACTGTCAGAATGTACTCAGTAACAACTTGGCCACTAAGGGGATCATTTCTATCCAGTGCGGCATCCTGTGACTTACACTGTTTGGTTCACATCTCCTCATTTCTGCCTGTGGGATTTATTACTAATTGCAAAGGATTCTGAGATGTTTCACCTACAGTGACTCATGGCTTTTATCCTCCTCAATATAACAGTAAGGTTTGCCTTCCTCCCCTGCTCCATCTCTGAGAAGCACCAGAGGCTGTGACTCACCTCCTGAGTCCATCCCCTCTGAGGCTTTCTTCACACTTCATTGGCATGGGAAAAGGGGGCTCATGGCTCCCAACTTTCTTGTGGACAGAGCACAGATTTCAGAAGCTCTAACCAAAAGAATTCCTGTTGCTTATGCCTGATGATTCTTTAACATGATTTAATCATCCCAACAATCCCCTACAGCCTCTCACCAGTGACCAGGTGTTGACACTTGTGTCTTATAAACCAATTGTTTCAAACCCTGTTGAGGTAGACCAGGGACTCTCAACCATGGATGTGTATTAGAAGCACCTGGAGGGCTTGTTAAGCCAGCGGCAGCTGGACCCGTGTCTGATTCAGTATGTGCAGCAGTCAGAATAATGCCCCTCTGATGATGTCTGCATCCTAACAACTGTAACCTACGATTATGTTACCTTACATGGCAAGGAGGAGTTAAGTTTGCAGATAGAATTAAGGTCACTAAAGGCAACCTATTGAATAGGAGAAGATATTTGCAAATGACATAGCCAATAAAGGGTTAGTATCCAAAATATATAAAGAACTTATACAAACCAACACCCAAAAAACAAATAATCCAACTACAAAATGGGCAGAAGACGTGAGCAGGTATCTTTCCAAAGAAGGCATTCAGCCAGACAACAGACACATGAAAAGGTGCTCAACATCACTTATCATCAGGGAAATGCAAATCAAAACTACAATGAGATATCTCACCTCACACCTGTCAGAATGGCTAAAATAAAAAACACAAAAAACAACTAGTGTTGGGGAGGATGTGGAAAAAAGGAACCCTTGCACATTATTGGTGGGAATGCAAACTGGTGCAGCCACTGTGGAAAACGGTATGGAGGTTCCTCAAAAGAAGTTAAAAATAGAACTACCTTACAATCCAGTAATCGTGCTACCGGGTATTTACACAAAAAATATAAAAACACTAACTGAAAGGGATTTATTTATATATATTTATTGTGGCGTTATTTACAATAGCCAAACTATGGAAGCAGCTCAAGTGTCCATCAATTGATGAATGGATAAAGATGTGGTGTATACACACACACACACACACACACACACTGAATATTATTCAGCCATAAAAAAGAATGAAATCTTGCCATTCACAAAAATGCATAAAGCTAGAGAATATAATGGTGAGCGAAATGAGTTAGAGAAAGACAAATACCATATGGTCTCACTCATACATGGAATTTAACAAACAAAACAAATGAGCAACGGGAAAAAGAGAGAGAGAAACAAACCAAGAAATAGACTTTATAGAGAACAAACTAATGGTTAGCAGAGGGGAGCTGGGGGGGAAGGGTGAAGAAGAAAGAAAGGTCACTAATGAGCTGATCTTAAAATAGGGAGGGACCTGGGTGGCTCATTCAGTTAAGCATCTGACTCTTGATTTTGGCTCAGGTCCTGATCTCAGGCTTGTGAGACTGAGCCCTGCATCAGGCTCTGCGCTGGGTATGGAGCCTGCTTGCGATTCTCTCTCTCCCTCTTTATATAAACAAACAAACAAACAAACAAACAAACAAAATAGGGAGATTATCCTGGATTATCCACATAGCCCAGTGTAGTCACAAGGATTCTTAAATATGGAAAGGGAGGCAGAAGAGGTCAGAGTGATTAAATGTGAGAAGAACTCAACTCACAGTTGCTGGCTTTGAAGATAGAGTGATATGGCTGGGAGTCAAAGATGGTGGCAACTTTCTAGAAGCTCTAAAGACCAAGAAAACAGATTCTCACCAAGAACCGTCAAAAGGAATGTAGCTCTTCTGATCCCTTGATTTTAGCCCAGTGAGACCCATTTCAGACTTTCTGACCTCAAGACTGTAAGATAATAAATTTGTGGGTTTTTTAACCCACTAAGTTTGTGGTACTTTGTTACTAATACAGTAGGGCTGGAATGTGGTCAGTGATGCTGCTGGACATGGGATCAGACTTTTAGAAGCATAGATGTAGATTCTACTGGTACCTCTGACTTTCCAAGGCCTTTTCTAGTTGTGGCAGATAGACTTTAGGACCGCCCACAATATCCCAATCCTCTGGCATCCTCTTGTACCCTCCCGTCTCATTGACTGTGGATAGGACCTGCATCTTGTTCCTAACCAAAAGAACGTGGTAAAGTGATGGGATGTCACTTCTGTGATTTTTATAACAGACTCTGTCTTTTCAGCAAATTTGCTCTTTTCTCTGTTGCTGTCTTTGCAGAAGCACGTTGCCACGTTGTGAGAAGGCCTATGGAGAGGGCCACATGGCAAGGAGCTGAGGGTGGCCTCCAGGAGCTGACATTTAGCAGGAAATCAGGGCCCTCAGTCTTTCAGCTGCAAGGAATTGACATCTGCCAACAATGAGTGAACTTGGACATGGATTAGTTTCCAATTGAGCCTCCAGATGAGAACACAGCCTAGCCCACACTATGACTGCGGAATGCTAAACAGAAGACCCAGTAAAGCTGTGCCCAGACTTCTGATCCATACAATCAGGAAATAAATGCTATTCAGTTTTTGGTCATTTGTAACACAGCGTAGAATATGAATACAATAGTATAGTCCAGAGACTGGACTAAACAGAGGTAACCTTTGGCAAAAAGAAGAGTCAGTGGATCCCAAAGTGGATCATGTCTGTTATTCTATAATAATAAGTTTACCATTCATGGAGCATGTTCTGTGTGCCAGGCATCAAAACTGTCCTGAAACTTTCATACTCACTACCTTACTGAATCCCTGAAATAGCTATTAGCCCATTGCACATATAAAGAAACGAAGGCCCCAAGAGTTTAGGCAACATTGTGACATCCCAGAGTTAGTAAGCAACAGGACCAGGCCCGAAATACATACTGGTCTGACTCCAAAAGTCACACCCTAGTCGTGGGTGCAGGGCTACCACCCTGAAGTGAAGGTGGCCACAGCACTCGGGGTGGTCCAGGGTTTCCCCAGTAACAACAATCTCTCAGTGATGACTGCATGAGCCACCTATGGCATGGTTTGGGAAACAGGAAATGGTAACAGCCCCACGCAGAATTTTGTGTCCATTCAAGCTGCCATCTTTCCTCTGAGTCCTGCTGGCCTCGGGGTACCTGTGATGTACTCTACCATCTCCTAAGGTCTGTGCCTGGAAAGGGGCTGAGGCGGAGACACCCTCTTCGGAAGTTCAGATCATAGGGGAAGAAACAGGACTTGCCCACTTTGACAATAAAAAGCACTTTTACAAAAAACATTTAAAATCTGGAAAAGGGAGCGTTTGACTAAACCATTTGTCTACATAACATATTTCCCTTAATTTTGCTTGTATTGGATGATTTCTGTACCTTCATGAGTACAGGGATGAGATACTGATTTTAAGCAGACCCACGTGGTTGTGGCCACATTCATAACTGTCTCATTTATGAATCTCAGCAAACCCATTGAGTGTAATGAAGTAGAAAAATTAGGAGCTCAGGAGGTCATCGAGCGCTATGACTGTGTGCAAATACAATTAATGCACATCTCAGTAATGGTGTCGAGGAAGTATTCTCACCTAATATCCGATTCAAGACAACCAACACGACTAACCCAGTGCTTTGTCTGAAGACACATCTGAAATACATCAAAGAGATAAATTAACTGTCAAAAACTTCATTTATTCTCCCGAGATTATGAAATGCAGCTGGGGAATTCGTCTGAAAGATGGCTGCAGGAGGGAGTTGTGGTTGACACCCACCACGGAAGGGCCCCAGGCAGCTCAGGGCAACCTCAGATGAATGGATGCAATCCAGGCCAACTGCTGCCATGACTACAGAGCTCCCAGAGGCCAGTGGCTTGGGGGCCCGAACTAGGGCAAGCTCTGCTGGGGCCGAATTAGCAGCACGACCAGTGTGGTTGTGGTAAATTCCTCTACTCAGTTTTTATTGAGGAAATAAGTCATGCTCCACCCAGCTTTTTCAAAGTCGTCAACTCTTTCCCCCAATTTTTCCCCAAGATTATTATTTTGTGGGTGGTATGTCAGAGGAAGTTGGGGATGGGGCAAAGTTCTCAGTTAATGAATTTCTTTTTCAAACACTAGAACTTTAAATTGCAGTTGTTGAGGGATAAAACCACAAGCCAACTGGGTGAGGTGGTTCATTCCATTAGAAAATGGGATGAGCCCCATGTGGCAAAAGGAACCCATGAAGATTGGATTCCATGATGAAAAAAAATGGGTGGCATTAAAAACAGTGGTGCTTTACATTGCGTATACACTTGTAGTCTCCTTACAACAGCCCTTTCCTCCCCCTCCAAGGGAAAGAGAGTTGTCTTCACATGAGTGTTCAAGACTCAGGCCCTTGTTCCTTCTCCCACGGCCCCAGCCCACGATGCATTCCCCAGGTGAGCAGGTAACACCTGCCCCTTGCTAGTGCTGAGTTGTCATATTCCCTAACCCACTTAGGAATGCCATGAAAACATAGTATGCCCATTTTGCAGACAAGGAAACAACAGCTTGGTAGGTTTAAACAGGTTCCCCAGGGCCACCTGGTTGGGAATGATAGAGCTTAAATAGCAGACCTATTAAAAAGAAGAAATGAAATACTAGAATGGCCCATCTGAATTAAATTCAAATGTCTTTGCAAAAGGACGATGGGCCTGATGTTTAATAATCCTGAAGATTAACATTTGTGGAGAGTCTGTAGAGAAAAATAAACCAGAGGAGAGAAATTCAAAGAAGCTTTCAGAAAAGACAAGAAAAGCAGCCTGTGCATGAATATACATGTAGAGACGAAGATGGAGGGAAAGAAAATATTTCCAAATGAGATCATGTTTTTCAAACACTGACCAGAGCTAGAGCGAGGGGTCGGGGGCAGAAGACCCGACAGACGAGGCAGGAGGAGTCAGGTTGGGTGGGAATCACGGGGAACGTGGGTTTCTTCCTTGGCAGCTATGCCTTCTCTGGTTCAGCTGGGCCCTGAAGACAGACATTCCGCAAGCTGTTCTTGAGGTAGCTCTGGTTAGACTAGAAGCAGGAAGTGCCAGAAATCTTTCGGGGAAGCCGATTCTCTTGACATTTCCTGCCCTCAAGTTTCAAGGAGCTCAGGCTCACCTTTAAACCTGAGGAAGCTTGGTGAACTTCACCAAGTTCCCCAGACCCAGGGAGAGCCCCGTGGGCTGACAGCTCTCACCAGCCCCAAGGATTTATGTGCCACATTGCAAAGGACATGCATTTTAAGGATCTCTTGCTGTGTGAGAAACCATGGGGGCAAAATGGAGGAGAAAAAAAAGTACACCTGATTGTAATTAATGCTGACAGTAATCCCAAGCTTTCCTTCTGCAAACAGCCAGATGGGAAAGTTGGAACCGTTAATAATAGAAGACGTTGCCATCCATGGTTTGTGGAGTCATAACTCTTTAAAGACTGTTTGGATTCCAGATCTCTCTAGGCCGGCCCAGGCCAGATGTGGCTCAGACTCTCCACAGCTGTAGGAGAGGAGTCAGAGAAAGAAAAGCTGTGCTCCCAGACCCCCGGGCCCTGACGAGAAATCTATGCGTGGGAGGCCTGGCGCTGGCGGGAGGAGAGGAAGGCAAGGAAATAGCAAGAAAATGTGGGGTCAGACTGTGGCATCAAAACATCTTCACTAAGAGCCTCCTGGACGGGCCTAGGGGAGGGAGGAGCCCGTGAGTTGTGGGGGGTCCCAGCCCAGATGAGGCTGGAGAAGCGCGTTGGAAAAGGATGTCATTCTCCGAAGGGCTGATCAGATGTGGTCCAGCAGAGGTCAGGGTAGGGGTGTTCCTGGGCACAGGTGAGTGGGAGCCGGCGGTGCTATTTTAGGCAGGGGACAAAGGCCAGAGGGAGAGAGCTTCTCAGGGGGCAACAAACAGCCTTGACTTGTCTTCTGTCCCTCCGGGACCGACCCGAGGGCCATCTGCGTTCTGCCTGCCCGGGCGCCTGCCGGCTGGGGACTGCCTGGCACAGTGAGGAAAAGTGAGAGGGTAGCAGGGATGGTGCTCCCTTATGGCCTCAGAGAAAAAAGCTGGTGCTGAGGGACTTCATGGCCAGAGAATTCCTAGGTCGGAGGTGCAATATCGGGGTCCAAGGTGGCCTCTGGCAGCAGAGGGGGAGGCCTTGGTGAAGGCAGGTGGGAGCCTGCCATGAAAGCTAGAGAGCTCGGTCCCCCTCCTGTCCTTTTCAAGAGCACCCCAATGACCATCACCAATGTCCTCCTGACTGGGAAGGAGACACACACGGAGGGGCCGTGCAGTCCTCGTAGGAGTTCTGACACGCAGTCAGGCCGGCAGAGGTGAGCTGGTTCCCCGGAGGGAAGAAGGAGGCCGGTGGGTCTGTTCAGAAAGAAGCACTTAGGGAGGCATTGGGAGGGCTGATGGTTCAGCGGTGAGAAGGAGAAGACGTGAATTCGAGCCAGAGAATGAGCCTCCCAAAAAGCCAGCGCACACCAGAGGGTGAGCGCTGGGCGGGGCCCGACTTCCTCCCCCGCACACCTGCCAGAGAAGGAAGACAGGGGCGAGTGGCTCCTAGCTATAGGCCGTGTGTGCACGGGACCCCTTGAAAGATGGAACTCACTGGCAAATGGAATCATATGGATAGGCTTTAAGAACAGGCACGGCAGGTCTGTGAGGTCAGTGATGTCTGCTGGATGCTGGATGAGGTGTCAAAATCCTTGCTGAGCTGCAGGGATTGGCCTGGAAAGAGGGAGAGACTGAGGGAAGCAATAGGAGGAAAAATGTTTCAACAAAGCCTCCCGACAGCCCCCACCATCAGAGATGGGATTCGATTTCCACCAGAGCGCTAGATTAAACAACACCCCAACATACCTTTATTTTATTCCCACAAATACATCCTAATAATTTTCACTGAAAGTTGGGTAGAGATGAGAGAAACATTTGGGAGGTGCTTGGAATGGGGATCAAAGGACGTTATGAGTAAAAAAGACATTAAGGACAAAAGAGTAGCAAGGTTTTAACTGATCATTTTCAGACAGGGGAAAGCTTTCCTTCCCCCCAGACAGAATCTCATGGGGAACCACAAATGGAAAATAGGAGAGTGGATCTGATTTTTCAGTCAGATCCAAGACTCCGTGCCTGGCCGGCTTCCTTCTGGCCCATGAATGGCCACAAATGTCCCCTGCAGAACCTGATGCCTGGGAGGAGGGGTCTGGAAACCACAGACTTCATCAACCCTTCCATTTTGAAAGTGAGGAAGCAGAAGCAGCTTTGCCAAGAAAAGGGAAGAGACGTAAGTTAGAGGCCAACTTGGACCGGCGCTGGGGAGGACTCCTCAGGCCCTCCTGGATGTGCTTCCAGCACCTTGGGCCCGGCCTGGGAAAGGCAGAGGTCTGTTCCCTCCGCATGGGCACTGGGACCACAGGGAGGAACCGGCACAAACTTGCCCCACGGGTTTGTAGATTCTTCTATTAAAGGCGATTTCCACATGCCATAAACCCGGCTCGGCCTCACAGCGGCTCTGCCTGAAATCCTGAAATGAGTGTGCAGGGGGCACGTGGTGAAACCCCGTTGAGCCATGCGGGCCCCCTGTGCCTACGGACGCAGCCTTCTGAGCAAGCGCCCCATAACCCAGGTAATTACAGAGCCCGAGCCCACTCAGGGGAATTAGATGAAGCAACAAGCTATTATTTCCCTTGTTTGCCGAAATAATAATATGTAGTACCTCCGTAGCACCTTTCATCAGGAGACTTCAAGGTACTTCCCAGGCACTTTTGATTGTAAACTCTTTTACCACTGATTTGCAATAAAGAAAATGAAGAATAAAAGAGGAGTCTCTTGTCAATGAGCTGGTATTAGCTCAGCAGCAGGAGCGGGGCTGCCTCTAGGATAAGGGTCTGATTCCGCTCCCCCAGACAAAGGGAAAGACCGCACCCGAACAGCAAGGCTGAGGCCACCACTGGCCGCGTGGGCACGGACGGGGGTGAAGAATGCAAACGGCAGTGCTGGGAATTGCTAGAAAGACTTAGCATGTGCACTGTGCCTCCTCAGGTCAGCAGCACCAGGCTCTGGGTGCACAGAACAGAGGCCGAGGGAAACAGGAGAAGGGATGTTTAAACAATTTTGCTGAGTTCCGAAAAGGCCCCAGAGGAGATGAGATGACTAAGGCCAATAAAGCAGTGGTTTGATAAAGGAGCCCATGGGGACAAACTAGGAAACTGCAGGCCGGTCCATTTGACATGAATTGTGGGCCACTTTGAACTGGTTTTAAGAGTCAAAGAGGAGAACATTTGGTAAGATACAGATCGACTGGGGTGACTGGGGCGTCTTCAGGAAGGAAGGGGCATTGGATTTCAGGAACTAAGAGAATTCTTTATAGATCCGGCAGGTCTGGCGGACAGAGGGAACGAGGCCTTATGCTCGGGAAACCCACCTCCTCAAGGCAGGCAGGCAGCACACACAGAGCAGACGTACCGAGCAAGTTGTGATGAGAAATGAAGACAAGTAAAACAAACAGGAAGGATTTTAAAGATTTTGCTACCATGCACACTCTGTTAACCTTTGCCATCAATCAACTCCTAGAGCAGAGCTGCATGGCCCTTTCCCCACAGCTGCATTTCCCAAGATGTGTCCCTCAGAACTGTGGGCGACGGCCCTTGAGGATTGTTCCATATTGCAGTAAATCTCGAAAATGCTTCAGATGGCTTGAATCCCCTCTGGAAGATCAACAATGCGTATTAGCTTATTAAAGGCGCTGACAAGTTTTGTAGGAAACAAACATTTTCAATTGTCTTCATCCCTGTGTTCCCAGCACCTAACTGGGACAGCTTTTCCTTTTGCAGGCACTTGTGACCTCCCCACAGAATGGCTGGTCCGCAGAACACTCCTGGCAAGCACCGGTCAGAGAAGATGCTGTGCTGGCCCAGAGTCCTGTGTGCTCCTCCAGGACGTCAGAAGGGCAGAGGCTGCAGCTTGAGGCACCCTGGGACCAGGAGGAACCCCGGGGCAGGTGGAGGACCTGGGGAGCTGGGAGGGGCCCAGCTCAGTAGCGCAGGGGAGGGGTTCAAGGCTCCCTCTGGGACAGCCAACCCATCAAGAAGACGAGGTTCAGAGAGCAGAGCAAAGCCAGGCCTAGGCTGGGCAGGGGCAAGGACACGGGTCCCTTGGGCAACGGGGCAGGCAGCAGCTACCTGCTAGAAGTGCCGGGCAGAATTGTCACTACCTGGAAGAGTAAGGGTGAGAGCCATCAGCTGGTGCTTGTTTATGCCCTTGGAAACCCTCTTCAGCATTCTCTATGCATGCATCTCCCTGAAGTCTTGTAAGAAGAGCATGATGTCAATCCTAGTAATACATCTTGGAGAAGTCAAGTAATTTGCCTAAAGCTGAACAGAGAGCAAACTGTTGGAGTTCAAGTTTGAAACCAACCGTCTGTCTTTAAAGCCTTTCCTTTCAACCTCTATGCCAGGGGTTGGCAAACTCTGGCCCGTGGGCCAGGTCCAGACCATGGCTTGTTTGTGTAATGAGCATTTTACTGGAATACACCTAAACTCATTCATTTACCTATTGCCTGGTCGCTGCTGGGTGGTGGGGTGAGGCGATCTGTGACTTGGAATATCACAACTGTTGCTCCTTTGAGTGACTTTTGATAGTTTATAATGTGCATGGCACTGCGGGCCCCACAGCTAGGAGATCCTGGGTGTATCGCAGATCTTAATTCTGAGCCACACTGGCTTTCTGCTGCAGGTAATTTTTGTGATCCTGTCAGGATCACTGAGAGCTGAAGTCGTCCTGGCCTATACTTGATTCCTTAACCGGCCCAAATGTAGCCTGCACTTGGGCCTCGAAGCGGTGGCCTTAGCCTCAGGGAGCCGGGAAAGACTGGGCTGAGACAGGAGGTGGGGGCTTGGCACGGCTCCCTGGTTGGAGCTGAGAGCCCCGAGCTTGTGACCTTGGGGGGACTCACTAATGATGAGGGCCCCTTAGCACAGCGGGTGGGGTGCTGCGGATTAGCCCCAGGGGTAATGAGCCTTGTGTTAGACTGAGTGAGTTCTCAGTTTTGAAGTCAATCTGTCCCATGTCCTCTTGGCCCCGGGGAGATTCTTAGAGGCAGGAGCCTGGGCAGACGCTGGGAAAATAGGGGAAACTTCTTTCTCTGGCCCTTGCCCTTCAAGTCAGGCTGACTTCCAAAGATTGTGTTCGAAGGTCTATGTTGGGACACAAGAATCTGCATTTCTAACACATACTATCTCAGGTAATTCTTATGGTGTTGGTTCTTGGACCACACTTTGATATTTTCCAAGGCTGGAACACTCTGACCTGAGCTAGCTGTCATCTGCTCTCTCCGGTACCCTCCTGCCTGAGCTGGCTTGGCCTCGACCTCCTGTCCAGGAGCCCTGCTCCAGAGGTTGCCTTGCTGGAGAGCTCCCTCTGGCCTCCGACATGCTGTGAGCCGTCTGAGCCTGGGTGCTTGAACCAGGGGCCTCCAGATACCTAACACTTGATGTGCCATGCATGTTAGCATCCTCTGTCCCTGCCAACACAAAATCTTAGCTTCAGACCCTGGCTTTGTGAAATCCCATTTCCAGGTTGCTCCAGTCCCCCCACGTCCTATGAAAGGCCGTGGATCTAGGTAAGTACATTAGGGTCTATTCTTCACTGAACCCCTTCTTGTTCCTCCCACCTGCCACGCATTGGGCAGCGAGTGAGATCCTAGCCGTTTCCACCACTCCCATCCATCAAGGGACAGATGAGAAACTAAGTGCTGCCTCTCACACTGTGGCCCAGGCATCACCAGCTCTGCCCCTATGTTCTATCCTGGAGGGAAGTGGGGCAAGTCCTACTGGGCCAGCAAGATTTTTCCCAACACAGGTGGCGGTATCTAGGCAAGCAGGTATAGCATGCAGGGTGTACCTTTCACGGACTCTGGCTAGTGGCAAGTCTCCCCTTCTGTGGAGCTGTTGTGGGAATTCTGGTGGCCCTAGAGCACAGATGACTCCACTGGCCAAGGTGTCCCCACAGATTTCCCCTTGTGGCCCACATGGAACACGTCGACAGTTGCCGGGCCAGCACAAGGAAGGGTTGTGAGGACCCATAGGACCGTGCTTTTCAGTGTACCTGTACCTTCTTAGAGAGCTTCTAGGACATTCCCAGCATCACCAGATTTCCTTCAAAATGCAAGTATGCTTCACGTCACAGAGACATGTAGCAGCTGACTCATGGTCACTTTGGAGATGGAAATGGGAGATTATTAATTTAGGGTGTATAATGCATGTTCCATTGCAACATTCACATGTGATTTTTTTTTTCTTTTTAAATATATGACTTTCCATCTGGGATGAATTAAAATCATATACAAATAGTCCCATTCAGATTGTCTCTCAGCTCCTTCCTTGCAGTGACCCCACAATATCCAAAGTCATGTTTTTCCTGGTGACTGTTCTCATAATTGCCACTTTGGATGCTGCAGCCAGCTAATAAAAAGGCAAGCAGAATAGTTGACTATTATATTGTTTCAGCTCCTAGGAAGGGTTGAGAAATGAGCAAAAGAACAGGAGGCTTGGCCCAGCCAGATCCCACATTGATTCAGGCAATCTCAAGCCGCCATTTTTCTTTCTCGTGCCTCCGGGACAAACCTTCAGGAGCAGACCCCTCTGTGTTGTTCCTCTCCCTGTCCCTCAAGCATGCGCTCTGAGGTGAGCGTTGGCCTCACAAGGCGTGCGGTGTCCATGGCGCTCTTCCCTGGGCCCAGGGCGCTTTGCTCCCGCCGGGGACTCAAGCTGTCCTGTGGTCGGGGAAGGAGTGCGGGCCAGCCAGTCCACGGTGTGATTAGGACCCAGACCAAGTTATTACCTCCTCTAATCCTCAGTTCCTTCATTTCAAAAATGGAAATAATGATAAGAATGGAAAATGAAGGAATATATATAAAGTGCCTCCGCTGGATCATTTGGGTTGGTGAAAGAACAACCTAGCCTGTTATTTTGGATGCGCATGTTTTGACTATTCAGACTTTGTGTCTGCTTCCATGCTGCCTCTGGTCTTCTCTGACTGGTCTAAGCTTGTCCCAATCGTAATGCATTCAATGAACAAATTCATTCCTTTCACAAATATTTATTAAACATCTGTTATGTACAGGTCTCTAGGCTAAATACAGAAAACACAACTATTGCAAGGAAATTAAGGCCCTGTTCCTGTCTTCTGGGGAGTACAAGAGCCAGCGACTTCTCAATGGGGGTTTGCTGTCTCTGCACCTCAGCAGTCAGCCCCTCCCCCATCATTCCCCTCTCCAGCCACTAGAATGTTCTAGAAGTAATCTCTGTTTCTCATCTGTATGTGTGGCACAAGGACATGTCTTTTAGCTCTGCCTTGTCTTTATCTGATCTCTCTCCATTTAAGAAATGAAAGCAAGGATGATAACAATAGTGAACATCAGTGCCCTCACTATGGGCCAGGTACTATCTTAAGGATTTTGTATCACTAATGCCATTTCTTCTTTTGGCTACCCGTTGAGGTAGGTACTATCTTTGCAATAAAGAACCAGAAGTGTAGATTGGTTACCTTGCCTAAGGAATTGCAGCTGATCTGCCAGGAGAACCAGGATTTGGAAACAAGCAGCCAGAGGCCAGAGCCTTTGTCTTAAAACTCTGCTCTGTGACCTCACATGAGCATGGGGCACTCCTTCTTAGACAAAGATCTCTTCCAGCAGCCCCTCTATGTTGTCCTCAGCAGCCTGGGTTGGTTGGACAAGCTGCTGCTCTGGTTAATTCTTCTCTGTTGAGAAATGCCATGAAAGATGATGGCTTTCTCTAAGTCAGTGGAAAGGGTCAAGATCATAGAATCAGTGTTCTATTTTTGTCTAACAATTTTTTATTTTACTTTTACATAGGCTGTCTCCACTGTAAAGCAAGACGAGGGGGCAAACTTTCTTTTATGATGTTGTTCAGTTGACATTCTTTCTCCAGGTTTCCATTAAAATCCCTATGAAGCTGAACTTCCCAGAGAAAATGGCATTGAGTTAGGGGCATGTTATTTGCCTTCCCAAATTCTCATTGAAATAATTATGGAAATTGAGTGAGAGATAAAAGCTTCCACAGTACTGGAAATTAGGAATACAGACTAATTAATGATTTGCTAGATGCCGGGGGGTATTTTTACCAACTAAAGCTTAGATGGTGCCCGAGGTAGACAAGCTGGATCAAGCAGAAAGACATTGAGAAATTTCCACCCCATCTTACTGAGTTATGTATCCTAGAATTCTGGACACTGCACCAATTAAATAATGAAGCAACTGTTTTCTGTCTTAGCTAAGGTCATTTTATACAACCAAACTCTGTCATTGGCACTTCTCTTTTGATACCCCATTTGAGGAGTACCATTGGTAATACAAGAGGGTCAGGTCAGAAATAGTCAGATGCAGGTATGGGACACTGGAAATCATAAATGGAGGGGACAGGGAAATAGTGAGAGTATGCCATAGGAATTGCAGTCCAAGCCTACATCTGAAAAGGGAAGTCCTACCGACTACCAAAGTGTCTATGAATAAGTTGTATTTCCTGGTATAAGACGATCAGGCTGGGGAAACCGACCCCACAAAAATTCAAGATCATTGACTTTTTTTTTAATTTAATTTTATTATGTTATGTTAGTCACCATACATTACCTCATTAGTTTTTGATGTAGTGTTCCATGATTCATTGTTTGCATATAACACCCAGTGCTCCATTCAGTACGTGCCCTCTTTAATACCCATCACCAGGCTAACCCATCTCCCCACCCCCTCCCCTCTAAAACCTTCAGTTTGTTTCTCAGAGTCCATATATGGTCTCTCATGGTTCGTCTCTCCCTCCAATTTCCCCTGTTTGTTTTTCCCTTCCTACTATCTTCTTCTTTTTTTAGCATATAATGTATTATTTGTTTCAGAGGTACAGGTCTGTGATTCATCAGTCTTACACAATTCACAGCACTCACCATAGCACATACCCTCCCCAGTGTCCATCACCGATATAGATCACTGGCTTTTAAAGACTGCACATTTAGGTGGAGATCTTCAATAAAGCAGCCTTTAGTTTGGGGGCTGGGAAGAAAGTCCTGATGGTGTTCGTATGGTTACTGTTGGAAACAGGTGACTCCCTGCATTTGTAAACATTGGCAAACGTCAGGCATGGAGAGCCCTTTGATCCTTCGAGAATGAGTAAACAGGGGAAAAAAAATCCCTCATAGGGCAAATGGAAAAATAAAAGAAATGTATCATTAATGTCAAGTTGCAGAAGGCAGATGGAATTCTGAATCAAGATCTACTATAGGAAAAGTTTGTCAAGTCAATCACCTGTATATTCATTCTGTAAAATACTTGAAGATGTATGGCAACTGACTCATTAATAAATTGAAATTAAATAGCTAAAAGCAGGCAAGTAGTGGTATTATGGGAACCAGGTAAATATTGAGTTAAGTCTAAATGATTCTTGTTGTCATTAGGATTAGAAAATTGAATGGAAATGTTATAAAAAGAGAGAGAATATAAATAATATACATAACAGTGATACTTGTAAACATCATTGTATTCATCAGAGTCATGCTCTATTCCAGGGGAACCAGGAAGATGACGGCAAAAGGGACGGACAATAAAATAATGCGCATTTCACCATCTTATTTATTAAGTGCAAAGGGTCAGCAATTCTCTCCCTTCCTGAGAAAAGAACATACACTGAAGCATTTTGAAATTTATACTTGAATTAACTACCAGTAAAACTAAAACCAGAATATGCATCTTGAAAATTACCAGATTGCAAAATGATTAGAAAACATTTCCCGCATAGGAAAAGACTGAAAAACCAAAGGGAAGCAGTCATGAAATGAGACAAAGGAAGAAATATTCCGCATTATTAAGCACAGTGAATGTAAGTGGATTATGTTCAAATATAGACACAGGTTCAGGATGCGTAATGAAGAAAAGGAAATAGAGATACATAAAAATAAAAATAAAATAGAAGTGGATAACTTTTTAGGGCTGTACTTAGAAAATATCCAAGTTTTGAGGAAGTGATTTGTTCCATCTTTACCACATAACATCTGTGTTCCTTTCTTGATTAATGGGGACAGTCTTTTAAACAAAAATCAAGATTGAACACCATTTTCTTTGATATGCACAATATTCTGTACCCCGGAAATTAAGCCGATGAAACTCAGCGTAGGTAGGATTTCCAGCCTTCTTCATGTCTCATCAAGTGAAACCCAACTTTTATTGCCCATGACTGAGGGTAAATGGGTTCTCCTGGTCCCATTTACCATTTTACAAGTCCTCTCTTGGATAATGGTGTGGTGAATTGTTCAAGATCAAACCTTGGTATTGTGATTAAAACTAGACTCACATTAGAGCAATTATACGGTTATTTGCACCTATGATGTAATCAGCTTAGACAAAAAGTCTTACATAAGTTGACATGTCAGTCATTATTAATATTATTGTCATATGCAGCGAATTCTGCAGTTTTTTATATTCTGTATATTCGCTGCTTATTTCTGTCTCATTCAACATAATCCTTGTAGGCTGAGCAGATCCTGATGTGAGCTGACTGTCACAGTGGTTGTTTTAGGTACATGTGAGAGTGTTTGTTGTCATTGTTTATTTGAGTGGAATCATTTTAACTGAACCAATCTTATTTTTGAAATAAATGTTAGTGTCCTAAAGCGGACGTCTGTGTGCAAATATTAAAAACACAGCCCCAGAGCCTTGTGCTGCCTGAGACTGCCCGTGAGGGGAAATGGTGGGCTTGCAGCTGTGGCCCCTGGAACCATTAGGTACAGAATTTCATATCTCTGAGGAGGGTGGCTGAGAAAGTACGGTAGGATCATCTCACAGTGGAGGAAGGGATGGAGCCGAGGATGGCTCTGGGGACAGTCAGATGCAGGCCAGGAGGTGGGCATCTTTCGAGGGTGGAAAAGCCCAGCAAAAAGTGCTGACACAAACAGAGCTGGGTGAAATGGAGTTTAGAAACTTATGAGTAGTTTAGATGATGAGAGCAAAAACCAACAAGAAGTGAGATCAAGAAGGAGCTGAGCAAGGTATGAATAATAAGAATTTGTTCGTTCACTTGTCAGCCATTCTGTAGGGGATAGGGAGTTCTTGAAGAAAGGGATCTAATCAGACCTGGTTTTAGAAAGACCCCCTTGAGGGTGGTGTGTGGAGAATGGAAGGACGAGGGGGGAATGGCGGGGGAGAGAAGCAGGGGCTGCTGAGCTCCGCAGGATCTGACATGATGAGCTCCTGAACTCAGGCTCTCTTCCCTGGGAGCAAACACACAGCGGGCTTCCTAGTTCTCTTGCCAACTGGGTCAGAACATGATCTGCCATCAGCTAAACTCTCTTAACTGGCAAAATTAGCAGCCCCAAGTTAAAAAGTTCCAGAAGGGTTACTTCTGCCTTCTCTGCTCACACTCCCACTACATTTCCAACAAGTGGTTGACCAGTAGCTACTTACCCTTGATCTTAGCCGAAAGGCCGAGAAGCGATGACCAATAGCTACTTAAAAACGTGTTTCTCCAACCTTGATTCCTGGAACTCTCTTCCTTAGCCAGTCTGCTCCTGATGGTTCAGGAGATGGTGAAGCTCTTTGTCTGCGCTAGGACTTCACCTACTGTGTCCCCTCCCCATGGCCTTCGGGTCTGGATAAATGGTCACCTCCTACGGAAGCCATCCCTGACTACCTTTTCCAGCATATTCACCATGCTCCTTTATTCTCCATTCTCATGCCACGTTCCTTCACTCGTGCCACTTGCCATAATTGGAAAACATGATTTACATGTTTTTAAATGTAATTATTTTTCTCTTCTCCCCAAACTATATAAGGGCAAGGCATGTATCTGTTTTATGTACTCGTGAATACTGAGCACTTTTCCATAGCTCCTCATTGTTTGGATGTTCTTAAATGTGAACCTAAAATTCTCCCCTCTAGTGTCTGGATCTGCTTTTTGTTATCTACTTCAAGACAGATCAAAGGCCCTGCAGGGGGCTGTGGGCTCCTGGCCACTGAGGAGAGCCCACTGGGCAGCGTGTGTTCTCCCTTGGCCCCTCCGATCTCTTGGGGATCAGCAAGTAATGACTGGAATCGACACTGGACTCTGTGAGCCGGTCTTGCTAATGGAGATAAAATTTTTGTCCCTCAGTAATAGAACTTACCCTTAAAAAGATGCTAATTTTCATAAGGGAGAAGATTCTAGTCTTTTACTTCCCAGTTCTCTCTCTGAGGATATATCCAATGCGGAATAGCTAAAATAGTGAGAATGGATACTACGCTGTTTAATTATAGCCCAATAAAAACATAAATAAGATTATCAGTCATTTATAATTACCCTTTGATCTGATCCTTCCGGGGAAGAAGACGCGAACTATGTTCCCTTTGGAGGTAAATTAACTCTTTCCGGCTCCGTATTGCGATAGAACTGTAATTTTCCAAGCACAGTGCTTGCAGCAAAACAGTTCAATTATAATCCAAATGCAGGCAATTTACTAACCGGTAGGATAGTGATCTCAGTTCATACTTAGGAGGAGGCAAACATCAGATGGAGCCCGTGTCTGTTCTAACCGCCTGTGGCCGGCATCACTGGAGCAGGGTTGAGACTTGTTTAGGGTTCCAATTCTCTCATATGTGAGGACTGAGCCATTGGGACAGAACAGCCCAGCAGGGAACAGCCCCACACTGCTTGCTTGCTAATGGCCTGGAACCTGTAGCTGAGAGGACCCGGGGTGCAGATCTGGTCTTTGTGCTCCTTCAGTCCGAACCTATGGGGCCTTGGAGAGTGTGGCGTGGCACTCTGAGAGTGTGGCTCAGTGCATCTGTCGTCAGGGCCGGGCCTGCACCTCCCCGGAGGCCAGCCCAGATGGGTCCCGGAAGACCAGTGCTGTGGATTCCACAGGGCGACAAAGAGGGCTGGGGGGCGGGGCACGGGCCATTTGGCAAAAAATGACACACATCAGAAAACCGGCTTCAAATACTGCAAGGTTTCGGGCTGGGGACCTACAGGGCCTTGATGTAGCATTTCCTGTCAGCATTCTGTGACACGGCCTCTAACTGGGGGAAGTGTGCTGAACACCCAGCGTCCGGCCCCCTTGAAAAGGGTCAGTTCTCACGGAGCCCAGGAGCCCAACTGAGCGGGACACTCAGCTTCCCTGAGAAGTGACCTCTGGCATGGCTGGGGATAACACTGGAAAGCTTTCTTCAGTTCTGTTTGAATTCTTAGTACGTGGCAGAAAAGTCAGATCACAGAGCACAGTGATAGAAAGCAGTGCAGTCACACCGGCTTCGGGGTGTGAGAGGCGACTCTGGCCAGGTTCCCGGCTCCGTGAGGGTTTCATCCAGCTCACCCTGCAGCAGGGGAACTGGTCAAGAAGACCCCCCGCACCCTTCTCCAAAAGGCCCCAACTTCAGTCAGAGGTATGGGAGTCGAAGAAGCAGGGGTTGGGTGAGGGGTGGGGTGAGCGCATGGCCCCCGGGGCTCCCCCTCACTGTCTGGCCACTCCATGAGCCCCCACTGAGCTGTCTCTGTGGAGCTTGCTGCCTCCTGAAGCAGCTGGGGCCTCACTGGGCAGTCTTGTTTGGCTTCCATTCTCTCCAGCTTCTGGCTTCCCCTGGTATCTTGTTATGAGGCGGAGGAGAGGTGGGGGGCTTGCACTTCCTTATTCATTATGGGGGGAGTAAAAATGGCACAGGACTGTTCCTAAAGGGGGGAGGAGGCAGAACTAGCACTAGGAATAACATGCAGGCATTTGCCCATGTGCTATCACGTTCCCTTCTTAACAGATGACCCTTCTCTCTGGCTTCCTCCCCTTGTAACACCCCTCATCCTGGCCAGGGATCTATTTTAGCTCCTTATTTACACAGCAAGTGTCTGGTCCTCGGGTAGGAACTGTGAGCACATTCCTCTAGGGTGCATCAAGAGGTTCTTTGCAGGGCTTGGGGAGGAGCTGAGGACTGCTGCACGTCCGTCCAGGGTCCTGACCAGACACTCTCCTCTCTCCCATGGGTTCAACTGAGGCTGAAAGTATCATGAGGTCGGGGGGAGGCTATCCCTACATGTTTGTGCTTCTGGCTTTTCAGACTTTCCTTTCTCTGGAGCATGAAAACAAGGCAGGCAGGCAGCAATCCCCTCTCTCAGCTATGGACACTGGCATCGATTAAATTCCCTTAGGTATCAGACCCCGAGGAAAAATTGTGTGGCCAAATGGCAGGTACTTTACTTGTGTATTCTCTGCAGACAAAGTACACAAATCGGAGTAAATTTTCTTTTTTGTGGTATTTTATTTTATTTTATTTTTTTAATTTATTTTTTATTATGTTATGTTAGTCACCATACATCATTAGTTTTTGATGCAGTGTTCCATGATGCATTGTTTGTATATAACACCCAGTCCTCCACGCAGTACGTGCCCTCTTTAATACCCATCACCGGACCAACCCATCCCCCCACCCCCCTCCCCTCTAAAACCCTCAGTTTGTTTCTCAGAGTCCATCGTCTCTCATGGTTCATCTCTCCCTCCAATTCCGCCCCCCCCATTTTTCCCTTCCTTCTCCTAATGTCCTCCACGCTATTCCTTAGGTTCCACAAATAAGTGAAACCATATGATAATTGACTTTCTCTGCTTGACTTATTTCACTTAGCATCATCTCCTCCAGTTCCATCCATGTCGATGCCTAGATATGGACCCTCAACTCTATGGTCAACTAATCTTCGACAAAGCAGGAAAAAATATGCACTGGAAAAAAGACAGTCTCTTCAATAAATGGTGCTGGGAAAATTGGGCAGCTATATACAGAAGAATGAAACTTGACCATTCTCTCACACCATAGACAAAGATAAACTCTAAATGGATGAAAGACCTCAATGTGAGAGAGGAATCCATCAAAATCCTAGAGGAGAACATAGGCAGTAACCTCTTCGACATCGATCACAGCAACTTCTTTCAAGACATGTCTCCAAAGGCAAGGGGAACAAAAGTGAAAATGAACTTTTGGGACTTCATCAAGATAAAAAGCTTCTGCACAGCAACAGAAACAGTCAACAAAACAAAGAGGCAACTCACGAAATGGGAGAAGATATTTGCAAATGACACTACAGATAAAGGGCTGGTATCCAAGATCTATAAAGGACTTCTCAAACTCAACACCCAAAGAAACAAATAATCAAGTCAAAAAGTGGGCAGAAGACATGAATAGACACTTCTCTGAAGAAGACATACAAATGGCTAACAGACACATGAAAAATGTTCAACATCATTAGCCATTAAGGAAATTCAAATCAAAACCCCATTGAGATATCAACCTACACCAGTTAGAATGGCAAAAATTAACAAGGCAGGAAACAACAAATATTGACAAGGATGTGGAGAAAGGGGAACCTTCTTACACTGCTGGGGGGACTGCAAGCTGGTGCAACCAGTTTGGAAAACAGTGTGGAGTTTCCTCAAAAAGTTAAAAATAGAGCTACCCTATGACCCAGCAATTGCATTACTGGGTATTTACCCCAAAGATACAGATGTAGTGAAAAGAAGGGCCACATGCACCCCAATGTTCATAGCAGCAATGTCCACAATAGCCAAACTGTGTAAGGAGCCGAGATGCCCTTCAACAGACGAATGGATAAAGAAGGTGGGGTCCATATATACAATGGAATATTACTCAGGCATCAGAAAGGATGAATACCCATCAGAGTAAACTTTTCTGGAAAGTAAATTGAGGACAGTGAGCTTTGTCCTCAGTTTTATGTGCAAACAGGAGGCAGAGACTGCCAATTCTCTCCCTTCTGTCTTTCCTGCAGAATTCCAGCTGTAGTCTACTAGGCCATGGACCCCTGCAACTGGGCGTGGCCACCTGCCTAAATCCTGGCCAATGAGACCTAAACTGAGGCCACTCCAGAAGGTTCCTAAGGGAGTTGACGACTGGGGAACAACTTTTCTGCCATGTGAGCTTTCTTTCTTCTTTGAGCCTGCAGGTGGGACCCAATGGCTGAAGTGACAGTGTCCATCTTGGGCCACTGAGCCTGGAAGACACATATTAGGTTGATAAAGCTGAACACAGGTGTCTGGGCCCCTGAACACCACCAAACCAGTCCTTCCTTTGGACTTTTGCATGAGAGTGAAATAAACAATGTCTATCTTATTTAAGCCATGGGTTTAAAAAAAAAATGTGTTGTTTTCTATTCTGAATGCCATCTGGCCCTTTAAGAGCCTAGGTGCCTGTGGGTGCTCACTCTGTAGTCTGTTGGGATACTGACTGCATCTGATTACAACCAACTGAATCATTTCACTCCAGCCTTGGGGAGTTAGCTGGACTGTTTTGTTGGCAATGACCAGTTTACTGGTTCTACATAAGCTGGAAAAAACCTTGTGGCTATTCCTCACCGTGTTTTGTCACCTCCCAATCCCGCCCTGACCAGAAAGGATAGCTTTCCGCAAAAGTGCTAGCCAGAAATATCAATTCTCCTTCTGCCTCTCATTTTCTATTAGACTCTTGAGTTAATTTTGTAAAAAATTTCTCCTAGCTCTCTTGCCAAAAATTAGGCACAAGTGATAATTTATGCAACTCAATATTGCTGGCAAGAATAATAAATAAGGCAACAACCATAAATTTAAAAGCCATTTTCATATATTTGATAATGGTGATAGAATATTCCACTAGTGATGGATGTTTTATCCATGACCACGGGAGTCTAGCTCAGGGGTCAGCAAATTTCCTCTGTAAAGAGCTCAGATAGTAGATATTTTAGGCTCTGCAGGTCATGTGTTCTCGGTCACAGCAACTACTTAGTTTTGCCATCGTAGCATGAGACAAGTCAGAGACCATACGTAAATAAACAAGTCTGGCTGCGTGCCAATGAAACCCTACTTTCGAAAACAGCTGACAAGACTGGACTTGGTCCATAGACTGTGGTGTGGTGTCCCTGATCTGCAGGGGAGATTCTGAAGCAAGGAGCGGCATGAATATTCAGTCATTGAGGAAAGACACTGGTGCAGTGGCGGATAGAGGGTGTGCGCTGGGGCTGTGATGATATGGGACTGTCCGCGTTGTTTCATGTGATGACAGGGATGCTCTGCGGTTCTGGGACTGCGGGACTGCGGGCTGCTGTTGGGCTTCAGCAGGGTGGGGCAACTGCTCCAAGTGGGGAACCAAAGATTTTTGGAAGCAGACAATGGATAAAGTTATTTTTTCCCCCTGAAAATAAGAGTAGGAGCTTCTGCAAATAAAACTATGACTCTGCAAATAGGCACTCTCTGTTCTCCGTGTGTCATATGAATCTCAGGCTCAAAGATGATCACTGAATAAGAGCTTCACGAGCATGCCTTCTGCCAATCACACTGGGTTGCGTTAGCCTCCCCCCAAACTAGTTGGAAATACAATGAATACAAAGAGAACTGGTAAGTTGTGTGCCAAGTCCAGGCTGAATAAGATTTAACAGCAAAAGCACTGGGTGTTATATGCAACAGATGCATTGTTAAACACCACATCTGACACTAATGATGTACTATATGTTGGCTAATTGAATTTAAATAATAGAAAAAATGGTTTAACAGCAGAGAGGGATGACTGCAGCTGGAGCACCCCAGAAAGCCAGATCCAGGATGGAGAGTAGAATGTAAAGCAACAGAGACAGGGGAGAGTGTGTTCTATGAGGAATTAACACACGGGCAAGGACAAGACATCCGGAATGAGCCTGAGAGAATGGGAGAGTGGCGACAGGGTATCCTTGTTGATTCCAGCCAAATCATGGAGCTGCTGCTTAGGAGTTGGGAAGCCAGATGTTGGGGGCCCCATAGGAGAACCAGGGAGATTTCTGAGCCAGGCACTAGTCTTCTGACAGGAGTCTTCTTTGACTATTTCCTGAGGCACAGTGTAGACCATGTTTATGGAAGGAAATGGCTGGAAGTTGAGTGCAGTGATCAGGAGCTGGGTTGGAAACCAGCCTGGAAAGGTGGGTGCCTTGGGTGCACTGAAACTTTAACACCCCATCACACTAATACTTTACATTTGCTTTAACATTTAATTAGTGTGGGGAGGAGGGGAACAGAAATAAAGGGATTTTTCTAAAATCTTAAAAATATCCTTTTAAGTTCAAAACAAGGAATTTACTAAGTGAACTGTACCAAATACAAAGAGAACTTATTGAAAATTATTATTTTAGTTTTTATGTTACTCATAATCAAATACTTCAGTTATCTTTGTTTACTAAAGATAAGTGCATGGATATATTTAGAGAGATGTGCTTAAAATATGTTGAAAGTCCCACACCCCAACCCTTGGAGAGTAGGTCAGCGAATTTCACTTGGATTCAGGGGATAAAATACACTCAGTTTACAGCATATTATAGTGATAGAAAAAATGAGAGATAAGCAGGAAAATGTAGTGTTTGTGAGGTCCTACCTAGCCTGTAGGCGATCAGTGATCATTACAATGAAATCGAGTATTCCCAGGGGGGAAGGAGACAGAAAAATTGACTAGGGAGAGGTGGACAAGGTCTGTGTCCATGTTAAGAACATCAGAAAGGGCCTGCATTCAGGGATTTCTAACAGCTTCCCTAATGAGCCTAGGCTGCTGGAGAGGCCCCACGATAACTTCAGTGGTCCAGATTCCCTCAGTCTTTCCCATCACCACCCTTAGCTTGTGGTGCATGGTCTTGAGGTGGTCCCTGAACCTCCAGGCATAGTGTCCACATTCCAGGCAGGAAGGAAAAAAGAAGGGTAGAGGGTTGCCAGACAAATAAAAGTACAGACACCCAGTCAAATCTGGATTTCAGATAGACAATGAATAAATTTTTGGTACAAATCCTGTATTTTATTTGGCAACCCTAATGGAAGACTGAAGACGAAGACCTGAAAATACACAGAGCTGAGTCCAACCCCTACACCAAGCTTCTGCAGGTCTAACCAGGGGCTCAGCTCACACACCACTGGCCACATGAGAGTCACGTGACCTTCCTTGGCCACAGGTGACTCTGGGACCCTAGATGTGTTTGACCAGACTTACTGGGGTCCTGAACAAAAAAGATACTGTAAGGGAGGAAGAAGGGAGGATAGGTACAGGGTAAGAAGCTCCTGGAACGAGAGAATTTCAGTGCTAAACCTAGAAAGTCCTGGGCAAACCAGGACGTGCCGACCACCTTATTCTGGAATAAACAACGGGCCTTTCTTTAGAGGGCCTCGCCTTAGTCCTAAAACTGAACGGGGAGCTAAGGGTCAGAGGAGAAATGACTCCAGTCAAATAAGGATCCTTAGAGTATAACTGACAAGGAAGTTTCCATGGATCTTGTAGAAAAGACAGCAGTCTGAAAGTCAGGGGGCTCGCTTCTTCCTCTGCCTCCACTCCTGACTTTCTCTGGAATCTCGGGCAATTTGCCTTATCATCTGGCCCTCCCTTCCTCAATCAGCAAAACGAGGGAAGTAAATTTGGTAATTTCTAAGGGTTCTTTTAATTTTCAAAGTCAAGAACGTGATCGTTTCTTCTGTCCCTTTACACAGGAGGAGCCTTCTCCGACTGTGTAAATCTGTGTCGAGGAACAGGTAATTCTCGCGTACCCTCTAATTCCTTTCAGTTTGGGTACAAATGTGTTGTGGCCCCCAAGAAAGAAAAAGATGACTTTAATTAAAAAATTTTGGTTAGATCTGATGATCTGGGCGAAGTCACAGCCAGCTCTCCATCTCAATGAATGAGTGTGTGTGGAGAACCTCCCGTGATACATTTGCTCTCCCTTTCTGTTGACTCCTTCAAAGAGTCAGACTGAAATTACCCCCTTCAGTGAAGTTCTAGCCTACTGTCTGTAGTAAATACTTTATGCTTAATCCATATCCTTTGTGTGATATTTTTAGCTTTGTTGTTTTCAAATACTATGTGTGTGTACTGTGCTTTTTGCCATGAGGCTGCACTGGGGAAAAGCTGTGGGAGTACCAGAAGTGTACCAGAGAGTTTCTCATCTTAAGGAATTTCTCTGGGAAGGAGCTAAGATCCATAAACACAGCAAATAGAGAATACAGAAAACTATGAAAAAAGTACAAAAAAAGTCATTCAACAAGAAGCAAAAATGTATATGCTGCAAGGACTAAACACACATTCTGTATTTTCAGGGACACTCTTGCTTTCAAAAATACTCTGCCCCTTTGTTCCTATCAAGGTATCCCAAGAATGGCAGCATTTTTGGCACTCAAGCTACCATTTCTTTGTTTCCCATATCCCCAAGTAGTACGAAATATTTCTGTCAAATTGTGTTCTGAGTTTTGGGACTGAAATATGGATTTGATTAAGAACAGAAGCAATCAGTATTGGCCAAAGTTATAGGAGTGTCTTCCTGGAAGAATTAGTACTTAGATTTAGAGAGCGTTAGACCTGTATGGAATTTCAGAAATTATGTAGCCCAGCCCTTCTTTGTACAGGCCGGGGAGATGAGCTGACAAGTCCAGGCATAATTCTAAGGGTAACGGAGTCAAGAGTGGAAAGCAAGGCTCCTGACTCTCAATACAGGGTTTCAACTGTGTACAGAGGTGCCATTTCCAGGATGGGCTGCCTTCATTCCTCTCAAGTATGGTTACTCTTCCCTTGCTGCCCTCTTAATAAGACTCGTGGTGGGAATACAGCCTTGTCCTTGCTCATAAATAATGACAACATGCAACAACAGTGGATACTAAGGGCCCAAGTGGGATGTATTTGGAAGATCAGGAAGGGGGATGATGGATGTTGGGAGTGGGGAAGCCAGCAGAGTAGGGAAGACTGGATGGTGTTTGCAGACAGTGTCAGAGAGTTGGGGGAGACTTACCACAGGAGATCCAGGAATCCAGGCTGAGGACCTGGGACCAGACTGCCAAGGCAAGATAAGGAGGCAGATTAGCATAAGGTAGAGTCAAATAATCTGGGTTCTATTCCTGGTTCTGACCTTGGTTTTAAAGACCTAGCCAGCTCAACCACAAAATAGGTATAATAGCATTCTTTTAAAGGAAGATCTAATGACAAACTATATGATATGACATGATGCCCGGCACACAGGAGACTCAATAAACTTGTACCATCATCATCATCATCATCATCATTATATATTATTATTATTATATTTGTAAGTAGTAGTAGTTGTTCTCTGTGCAGAATTTGAGCACAACACAATCAATATCATCTCTTAGAAAGAGACTTTTGAAGTGAAACTGCCCAATGTTTCCTAACAGAAAGTTGGTATAATCCTTAGAAAAATGGTGTGGGGCACACTATACCTGTTGTGGGTTGAACTGTATCCTCCCAAAAGATCAGATATGACAGTGGCCATGTCAGGCAAACTTCTACCTCTCAGTTTACCTGTGGAGAGGAGGAAATGCCCTCCTTCCAGGGCTGTTGGAAAATCAAATGATTTAATGAATATACAAATGCTCTTGATGAACTTGAAAATGCTATATAAATGTAAGAGGTTATTGAATTATAATTCTTTTTTTTTTCAGTTTTCAAAGGGATTATATTTGGAATATAATGTGACCTGAAGGAGTCACTCTTGAAATACTACCCGATCAGGACCTTGCAAGTAATGGTGCTTTCATGTGAGAAGCAATTTAAAGTCCAGTGGATTATACAACACAGGGGTTCTGTGGGTGGTGGAAAGAGGGAGAAGACAAGGGATTTTTGGTGAAGGACCTTTGAGGGAGGGCGTTTTGGAGATAGTATGATGTCTGTCTCCAGGGTCTGTGAGAGGGGCTTAGAGAGAGCACTGCTAGAGGCATTTCTGTGAGCTGTTAGGGCCAGCATGCCTGGGTGTGGCACCGAGGGGCAAGGAGTCTGCCCATTCTAGCAGAGTAGCTTTGGCATCATGTTATGGGCACAGAGCAGGTCGGGGGTGGGAGTGACTTGCAGGAGTAGCAGCAGGGACAATGATAATGTGCCTATGTGCCAGGCAATGATGTGTCCGACCCAAAGGGTGTTGAATCAGAACAGGAGACAAAGCAGATGGCCAACCCCTCACCACGACTGAAAGGTTGGTCTAGCGACAAAGGCGATCTTGAGACACCTTTCTAGAAAAGACTAGAGTGTAAAGTAGGGGTGAATGAGAATGAATTGGGCAAGACCATGTTTCGCTAAACAACTCTGTCCATCCCGACTTGCTACAGCTGAACGGTAGCCCCCAAATGTACAAGTTGAAGCCCTGACCCAGTACCTCAGAATGTGACTGCATCTGGAGATAGGGCCTTTAAAGAGGCAAAGGTAAAATGAGATCATTAGAGTGGCCCTGACCCTCTCTGACTCATGTTCTTTTAAGAAGAGGGAGTTTGGACACACAGACAGACACCAGGGATGCCCATGCAGAGGAAGACCACGTGAGGACATGGCAAGAAGGTGGCCATCTGCAGGCCAAGGACAGAAGCCTCAGAGGAGCGCAAACCTGCCGACATGTGGATCGCAGATTTCCAGCCTCCAGAACCGTGAGGAAATAAACGTCTGCTGTTTAAGCCACCAGTCTGTGGTGTTTTGTTACGTCAGCCCGAGCAAACTAATACACCACTTCATCCTCATTCTCTGTTAGAGTCTCAAGGAGATTTTCTTCCCAGAGGGAAAAACAAAACAAAAACAAAAAAACCATTCCACACAACGATGAGATCAACACGGTCCCTTTCCTTCCAGACCATCTCTGAGATGCCAAGAGGAGCCATTGGTCTCCTTGTTGCCTATGACGGTGCACAGAATGAATTTAGCATTCCAGGGGGCTTGTGTACCTGAGCCAGGCCCCAGCAAGGGGAGCATAGTGTGGTGAGCAGCAGTAAGCACTCTCTGACTTGGGAACAGTGTTGCCTGGCTCTAAAATTAACAGGAGAGGGAAGGAATGTCATGAATACTTTTAGAAAGGTGTATCTCTTACCCCTCGGGACACATGCTTTGAGTTTCAGCTCCAAATCTGCAGTTGGTAAGAGGTATTACTGGCTGTCCACTCCCAGAACTAGCTACAATGGGAAGGGGGCAGGTTACTTTTCTGTCTGACTTCAGGGAATTCAGAAGCTTCCTTTTCTAGGTGGGTACTTAATTGCTTTTCTTCTTAGAATGTCAGAAAGGAATACAGCTTTGAGATTGGGGATTGGAAAGACGATCGATCCCAGAAAGCAGAAGTGAGGGAGTGGAGAGGAGAGACGGGCACGTGTGGAACGCCAACAGAGGATGCATCCAGGGCTGCTTATGCTGTGCACACCTGGGGCTTAATTCCTCAGGGCCCCTCTGAGGACCCATGTAAACTCCAACCAGAGGACGGGAGGTCAGGCATTTATTCACCGAATTCCTTTGGTTGGGGATGCCCCGGCCCATTAATTTCCCTGTGGGACCAAGTTGCTCTGCGCTTGGGCTCTCTGTGGTTTCAGAGAAAGTTCTGTGGTAACCAGGCAGGGGGTTGTAGTGGCACACCCATGATGTAGGGGCTGGTGACATATATGGAACAGCCCATCAGAGCTGTGAAGTCAGGCGGGGTGAAGGCATGGGGCATAGTGCAGAGTATTCCAGGCAGAGAAAACAGCCAGTGCAAAGGCCCTGAGGTGAGAGCATCCCGGAGGCATTCAAGGGGCACCAGAAGGCCAGTGTGGCTGAATGGAACAAGCAAGAAAGAGAGTAATAGGAGTTTCAGTCAGAGAGGCAACAGGGGCCACCTGTGGGAAGACTCTGCTTTTACTCTGAGAGATGCAGTGTAACATGGTCTGATTTATGTTGTGCTGATGATGCAGTTGGGTTGGGGAAAGGGTGCAAGTGGAGGCTGTTTCCACAATCCAGGTGAGAGATGACAGTGATGGCATGTCCCGGGGCGGCAGCGGGGAAGGGGAGGGGTAGCAAGTGGTGTATGTTCTCTGATTCTCTAACAACCCACCCAGCGAGGCCATTCTTATTTTTAATCCTCCGAGTTTAGGTTTTTTTAAATATTTTTTTAAAGATTTTATTTATTTGACAGAGAGAGAGAGACAGCGAGAGAGGGAACACAAGCAGGGGGAGTGGGAGAGGGAGAAGCAGGCTTCCCGCTGAGCAGGGAGCCCGATGTGGGGCTCGATCCCAGGACCCCGGGATCATGACCTGAGTCGAAGGCAGAGGCTTAACGACTGAGCCACCCAGGTGGCCCTAGAGTTTAAGTTTTTTGAGAGTTTGAAGTGTCTGTGAATCCTGTAGGTTAAGGAGATTGTACAAGTGTCTGCCCCCAATAAGGGTGTAAAACTAGGTCCTGAGCCTCCATTCTCCCTGAGCTTCCCTGATAATCTCAGAAAGGCTGGTTACTCTGTGTGTCCTGCCACATCAGCCACGGGCCTGTATATACTTACCGATGAAGGATAAGAAGAGGCAAGAAAGGAACCAAAAGTCCATATGGTCTTTCTAACAGAGAGCCTACTTTTCTCATCACATTCCAAGATGCTGAACAAACTAGATGCAAGACTTCAGAAACTATAGAACAGCAAATTATTGGGTTGGGAAGCAATAATTAGAAAGGAAATGAAGAACATGGACGTTGGGGGCCTTAATGTGAAGTATGACATTGATAAATCAAAGGAAGCCTTGAATTAGAGATGTGGATATTTCAACTGATTATCCAAGATAACTCATATCCTCCATTAACCTCGTCCATCTTGTTTTGCCTTTGTGAGGACAAAGACAGTCTTTGCAAATTGCCAGGCCACAGGATTGTGTCTCCCAAATGTTTATTCAAAGAGGGCGGGGAGGAAGGGGATGAAGTACTTGAAAAATAATTTGCTTGTTAAGCAGCCCAGAGGAATGTTCTCCTTTCCACCAAGTCTCGTATATTTACGGGAAAGATAATAAGAGAAGCTTATGATGGATTTTGACAGTAAGGCAAAAGTAAACAATCAGCCCAAGCCAGGAGAAGTTAGATTCACATACCTTTACTTTTGATGCTTATCCTAATAGTGGAGTATAAACAAAGTGCCACATGACTGTGGAGAAGAGTAAAACTCACTCAGCTGCCTTCTCTTTCCTGATGATTCCAAAGCAAATGATGTTTATTTGGGGAACTTTATTTTTATGTCTTTTTTCCTGAGAAAGATGCCACTAGGGACAAAAGGCATGTTGGGACATTAGCATAACCACGTGTCTCCAGATCATTTTGATTCATGTGATGATGAGATGAGAGTCCGAAGGAGACCACAGAAGTGGGAATGGAAAAGACCCGATTGGATTATTCCATTTCAGCCACTCCACCCTTCCTGGCAGGAGAGAGTCCCTCGACAGAAGATGTACGGGCCGGCCTCAGCCAAATATCCCAGTCGTCTGGAAATTCTGACGATACAACAAGAATTTGAACTGGAGCCATGAGACACCCTGTGGGCAGAGGAAGAGGGTTGGATTCGTGTTGTTACTTGGGCATTTTACAAGTGCTCTGGTGCTTGTTTCATGGCAGGTGACCTTGTGCAAGATCCAGGAGAATCCCCTTTGTCCTTTTTCTAGACCTGTGACTGCCCCCCTTTTCTATCATCAGCTGTTGCTTTCACAAGTAGGGCCGTCTGATGCCAGTCCTCACAGGAGTGGGTCTGGTTTTCCCTGTGACCTGGCAATAATTCAAGAGTCTTTGCTTTCTGCCTAGCTCTGGGAACCAGGGTCTCGTTCTGCAAAGAGCACGAAAGCCTGAGGCCTCTAGAACTAACGTATTATGGCACGAGGGCTACCTGTTGGGTGTTGAGACTTGCTCACCCATCCACAAATTAGCTATCACCTAGCCTTGAGCAGGCTCCTTACCATCCCTTACATATGCCATTCCTACCTCCACCTTCAACCTTTAAAAAAATTGTTCATGTGATACCACCCTCCTAAATTGCCCCTTACTTTCTTCCTTATTATTTAAAATCCCTAATAAATGGGTTTTTCTTGAGGAATTGTTTTTACAAATGTGTAATAAATGTTGAGAATTATGGTACCCATCCTATTTCCCATTCTGACCTTCACTGCTTAAAAATTCAGGGCTAAAATTAATACTTATTTTTAGATTCCCTGGTAGTTTTTGGTTGATCTGCTTGCTTCCTTTTTTCTGTTTTCTCTTATTTCCCATTTTAAGTTTTAAATATGTACATGATTTATTATAAGCTTTCTTATTTTTTTTTTATGGGAAGCAGCAGAGACATAAAGTAAAAACGATCACATGATATGCTTTACTTGCCCTGAGCTCACCTAAAGAAACCAACTCCACCAAATCGGAAGCAGGTGTGATGTCCTGCAATGGGCAGCCTTGGCCATCTGTCAGCACAAGTGTGCCCACATCAAAAGGAAAGCTATAGCAAGAGGATGCATGGATAATGGGCATCTTCCAACGATGCTGCTTGGTGAATCTGCTGAACCTGTGGTTCTCAAAGTTGGTTCCCAGACCAGGAACATCAGCGTCAAGTGAATACTTATTATAAATGCAACTTCTCAGGTCCCCCGAAGAGCTACTGAATCAACATGTCTAAGGAGGGACTCAGCAATCTATGTTTTACTGAGTCCTCTAGTTGATTCTGAAGCACGCTCAAGTCTGAGAACCACTTGCCAACCCATACATTACATGCGGGTGGAGACCATCTAAGAAAATTCCCTTTTGATTCTTTCTGCTCAGTTTGAACTTTGATGTATAAGACATCAGGTTGTATTTCTCCTTGTATTTTCTTGCTCAGTCGGAGTCTCGTTTGCTCCTTTGCATTCACTGAGGGGCCATTTCTCTGTATCCTTTGTGCAGGGCCCATGTGATTGGACACTGATCTTAAATATCCTCTTGGACCCAGAAACTTGCTTTTTTCCTTCAGCTTACACATTAGTAAGACATCAAGTGAATTCTTCATTTCTTTGCACACACTTGTCATTAATTCATTTGCTGGTGGCCCTGCTGATTCATACTATCATTACTCACGGCTCCTGTCACTTTGAACTTTAACAGAGAGATATAAACAGGCAGGGAACTTCCATGTAAGTGTCTTTGAGAAAATGAGCAGCAAAATTCCAACAAGGCAGTGAGTGCAAAAATGTGAGCCTTGTCTTCTCCTGGCATGGGGCATTGCACTACGGGTGTAAGAAACAACAGGTGGATGAAGAGTTTCTGAAAACGGGGGAAAGTGAAGTAGCACTCAGCCTTGAAGTTAGCTCTTTCCTGCCCCAAACTGAGGATATTTATAAGACCTTTCCTACCACATAAGTGCAAAGAAGAAGGCTTCATTTCTTTTTCCCCCACTAGACATTTGACAGAGAACAGCTACAATGGAAGAGAATTACATTTCCCCCTGGTCATGCATTGCTCAAATATACTAAGATGTTCATTACTTTATTTGGGGTTCTGAACAAATACGCACTGAAGACTGGAATCAAACTGGCAATCAAAGCTAGAAATAGATTGAGGCCTGTACAAGAGAGGGCAGTGAGAAGGGGATACTTGGATCACCTGCTGCAAAGCGGGGCCTGTTGCTGTTTGAATGTGTTGCCAACTGTGGGATCCATGCTCTGGTCACCTGTGGTATTGAATGCCCTCCTCCCACCTTCTTATCAGGCTTCTGCCTTCCTCCCTTTCACTAGGTAGGTGCAGTCCTATCAGCACGTTATCCACAGGCCACAGCATTCTGAACAGCTTGATGCCAACCCTACTGTAGCTCATGAGGATTGTAATATTTAGTATTAATCTAGATAATTCTGTGATCAAGTTGAGGCAAAGAAGAGTAATCCCATCCCGCCCAATTAGGCTTTTTTAAGGCTAGCCTTCTAAGGCTGGGTTTCCTGAGACATTGTCATAATCATACCCAACTCCCAGCATTTTTATGAGGTTTACATGAGATAACAATTGAGACCTACTATGGTAGCATGCACTTGATAAAATGTTACATCCCTTCCCTCGAATCTTTAAGCATCAAACTGTGATACGAATATTTCTTGCCAAGCCATGAAATTAATGGAGTCATAGGGTCTACAGGGCATTGAGGCCCAGTTGATCCTGCCATGAAAAGGGCCATTAGGGCATATTTCTCTTGCAAAATTGGCATTGGCCTTCCCATTAAGGCCATATTTTCCTTTCAACTGTTTTCATCTCAGACTCTCAGTTCAACACAGACATCTAGATGCCAAAGGCAAGATTTCTACTCTTTTTTTGCTTGTAACTTTGCCCAAAGTGATCTAAATAGTAGTCAGGGGTAGAAGGAAGAGGGTCATTATTTTATTTCAGGTTCTGAACAAGTAGGCATCAATGTCTTGAGTAACAAAGGTAACTTGTGTTTAGGCAAAATTGTACTTAAGAAATCTATTGCAGGTGAGATGTCACCATTCCTATTGTTAACCTGATCATATAAGGAATAGCATGTATGAAACACAATAAGGGATCAGGAATGTGGTCTGCTTCCAGGCTAAATATGTAAGTCCTATATCTTTTTTCTTTTGTACATGAGAATATTCACTAAACCTTTATTAGCAAATAGGTACAAACTAGCTTATATAGCCATCCTGTTCTGTAGGCTTGATGATATTGATTTGACTCAAGGCAGACATGCCAGCCTTCCAGAAACAGTATTCTTTACTTTAAACGTTCATCAGGCAAATAGAATCCCTCCTCATTCAATGGCTGTTCATAGGATTTTAGGCATAAAGTCTTGGTACCATCCTCCACTCTCTCCTGAGTGAAACGGCGCAGCCCAAGAGTGCTTCCCTATGCAGTAGATTTTTCTCATGGACGAGGACAGAACACATGAACCCATAGGCATATCAGGGGCTTATAAAGTGGCTTACTGTAAAGAGGAGGGCTGGAGCACCGCAACTCCTTCTTGAACTAGGAATACAGACAGAGTGAGGCACTTGGCTTCTCTCCAGTGAGAGTTGAAGCTCACGGAATACCATGTAGTCGTGGAAATTTGGGATGACCATCATGAGCCAAATACAAACTCAACTGGCCAGGGACAGAAGCAGAAGATATGTGATTCAGAGAACATATAGGATATAAGGTAGAGAGGCCAGCTGATACCAGAATAGGAAAAACAAACAGAAAACAAAAACAAAAACAAAACAAAAAATCCCCAGGTGTCCAGAGGGTCTGAGTTGTATGAATACAGGAGCACCAGGGCTGAGATGTGGACTCTTTCTTTAGAAAAACACTTAGGCCCAAAGCCCCCCTTCTGGTCTAGTGTCCATGAAATTTGCTCTAATTATAGATCCTTGTTACCCGCTCTTCCTCTTTTGCTCTCCTTGAGATTCTGTATCCCTTATCACTCCATCCGTGTCCTTAATAAATAGTCCTTTTAGTTCAACTAACTTGAGGGAGTCTCTGAAACTTACAACCAAATAAGTTAACCATATTTCAGTTCTTCACTGTGTTTACCACATTCAAGTATTGCATTTTATCACAGATTTACCCTCTGAACTTCTCCTCACCTCTTCCTGTTAAACAAAGAAGGATGCTTCTCCTGGTTTCTAGGAAGTAGTATAACAAAATTGTAACTGGTAATCTACTAAGAGTTTTTTCACTTTTCACTAAGATTCATCTCCATTTTACCATTCTTCTGCAACTTGGGCTCTGTGAATTTATTTTTATTTATTTATTTATTTATGATGTTCAATTAGCCAACTCTGTGAATTTCGTTAGCTCTGGTTCTAGCTGACCCACCCATCTTTTTTTTTTTTTTTTTAAAGCTTTTATTTATGTATTTCAGAAAGAGAGAGAGAGAGAGTGCAAGAGAGCACAAGCAGGGAGAGGGGCAGAGGGAGAGGGAGAAGCAGACTTCCCACGGAGCAGGCAGCCTGATGCAGGGCTCCATCCCAGGACCCTGAGATCATGACCTGAGCCAAAGGAAGACTCTTAACCGACTGAGCCACCCAGGGGCCCCTGACCCACCCATCTTGTTACGATGGCTTTGCGCCCTTCTGTTCTCAATGTCATCTTGGTTCATGCCTGGGAGGACCTTGGTGAAGTCAAGGACTGCCTCGGGATGTCATGTTTAAAAGAAAGTCTTATATTTTTCTTATTAGAAAAACTATATGCTTACTGGAAAAAACAGAGAGAGCAGAAGAGTAAAGAAAAAAATCACCTATAATCTCAGAGAAAAAAAAATCACAGTAAAATTTATATGTTTTATCTTCATTTCTTTGTACATGTAAGAAATAATTGAGATCATACGGCACATACGTTGTGGAAGCTTCATAATTCACTTAGCGTTGTAATGTAAATATCTTCCCAAGCTTTAAAAAGCTCTTTGTAAACATCAGTTTTAATAAGGGCACGATAGCCCATCAAATGTGATTTCATCACTTGCAGTACAGCTAATAATTTCACAGTGTTGAACATTTGTTTACAATATTAGGCTAATATAAATAATTTTGTAATGGATATTTAGTCCATGTTTTGGATGATTGTTTTCAGATGGATTTCTGAATGTGCAATCACTGGGAAAGAGTTTGCTTTGGCATTTGTAAGACCCTTTAAAGGCTTTTTTCAAACTTAGAAACTTTTGAGATTAAACAGCCTGTCCTCTATGGACTCTATCAACTATCATGAAAATTCAATAGTTGCACAGATATCATGACACCTGGATGTCAGATCCCCTGATGACTAAGCCTGCTTCCGTGCCTACCTAACTCTGCGGTTTAGAAATGTCACACAGTAATAACCCGATTTCCTACTCAGGAAGTCTGTCTAGATAAGTAGTCTTAGCTAAACTTCAAGCTGGTGGATTAGACTACTGTGTTGGATCCTGAATAAATTGCTATTAAAAGTAAAAAAAAAAAGTATCAAAAGTGTATACACATATAACATACATGTATGTGTATGTATAAAATACTCCCTTCTTTTTTTAAGACCACCTTCTTGGCAGAAGATGGGGAGAGCCAGAATGGAGAAGCAAATGCTCTGCCCGCCCCAATCCTGCCTCAGCTTCTACAAGAGGACTCTGCATCTATCTTCTATATATTTGCCCTCTGGATGAACTATCTTTTGAAGAATGGTACTGGGAGGTTGGGGGAGGGAAGAATTCAAGAGTGCCACTCTTAAGGGTAATGTAAGTTTACAAGAGAGAAGCTGAAGGAGTTGAGCCTTTTTCTGAGTTTTATGGTAATAGCATGACTTTGAAGCACAGGACATTTTCAGACTATCTAAAAAATATAACTTATAATGCAGGTGTCAAAATCCACAAAGGGAAATATAAGTGGAAGAGGATTTGTTACCCGTCATTCAATTTTCTTTCCAATGCTCATGTTTAAATGATGTTAAAAAATATCGCATGTTATAGATAGGGGCCCTTTTAAGTATATACCTCTAGAAATTCTAGAGATACTGAACCATTGTGGTACTCGTGGTCTTTTAGAACTCTTCTTAAAACCAAACAAGCAACCAACCAACCAACCAACCCACCAGATCAGCGAATATAGAATGAAACAAAGCAAAGAGATAAAAACACCATCCCACAGAAAAGAAGTTGTAGAAGGTGGGGTAGCTCAGTGATCAGTGAGTGTGATCAGTCAGCAAATCCATCACGATGACCTACTGTGCACCATGTGCTTGTGTGCTAGATGCTGAATATGCAACTTTAACTATAGCCTAGTAAGGAAACATACACAGCAAAAATGAAGAAACCACAGGATGAGCGGCAGAATGGAGATGTCTGTGGAGTATGGGGGAAAAGAGAAGAAATCTAAATCTTATGGAGAAAGTAGAAAGAAATTCAGAGGAAGAGAAAATGCAGCTGAGGACAGGGCTGCCTTTATGGGCATGAGGATGTTATCCCAGCTCCATGCTTAGAAGGGCTCTGTGCTTGGTTTAATGCTCTACCAAATATTGCCATTTTGAAATTCTTGATGATTTTTGCCCATATTTTCATTTTTACTCTGGGCCCTGCAGATTATGTAGCTGATCCTGGTTGAGGGCTTCGTCCAGTGATGAAAGGAGGGAGGGTATTCCAAACAAGTGGAGTAGCATAGTGAAAGACATGAATCTGAAAGAACGGGAAATATAAAGTCTATTGAGAGTCATGCAGTTTGACAAAATTACATGTTGGGGTGGGGTAGGGGATGCATGTGAAGGTAAGGTAAAACAAGTTGTAGGAGCTGGATCCTGAAGGGTCTTGAGTTTGTTGAAAAGAATCTAGATTTTATCCCATGGGTAATACAAAATCATTCAAAATTTTGACCAGATGAGGAGGAACATAGCATTTTTACACCCGCAAGATCATTTATGTAGCAGAGTGGAGATAAATTGTAGAAGGTCAGCATAAGAGGTAGGCAGACTGCTAAGAATTATTTAGAAACAGAAACTGAATGGTAGTATAGGGGATTTTTAGGAGACACAGGATGAAGGTGAATGGAAATAGGAACAATGGCAGCAGATAAATGTTGGTTGGCTCTAGGAATTAGGGAGGAGAGAGAAACAAAGAATGAGTGATAGATTTCAGACTTGAACACATGGATGGATTGGGATGTGGTCACCTGAGATGGGGACTACAAAGAGATAAAGTTGCAGAGTAGAGATGATGGGCTCAATTGTGAATATGTTAACTATGAGTCCATAGTAGATTGACGTGCCAGTGCAGAGTTGGGTACAGTGGTCTGGCTGAAGACACAAGTGTGGAAGGCACTAGGAATTGAAGATCAGTGCAAGGATGAAAGCACCCACTAGAGTGTATAGAGTGAGAAGAGCATATAGTTGTGAGCTCTGGAGAAAGTCACACACAGGGCTCAGGGAGAGAAACTGGAATCCACAAAGCCAAGTGATAGAGAACAGGTGAAAGGAAGCACCAGCCCGCCAGAGTGTCATCTGCTAACTCCAAGAACATGTTTCAAGAGGAAAGGGTAAGTCAACAAAATCAGGGAAAGGAAGGTTTCCTCACTCTACTCCAGAACCTGGTGCAGCTGCAACGTTAACCATGTGACTTTGTCCAAGTCCCCTTTCTCTGCTTTTTCCACATCTCCTGCTGGTTTTGAACTCTGGTCCTTTGTTGTTTTCTCTCTCACCTGCTCAGATTTTATACTAGCAGCTTCCTTGCTGACGTCAGGTTCTTGACTACAACCCAAAGCCCGGTTTCCCTTTACAATTCCAAAGTCATCCTTAATAGGAGAAAGGCAGCACGCTCCTACGTGGCAAGAGTTGGGCAAGAAGAACAGATGAAAGGTCAGAATGGAGATTGGTTGACCACCTGTTTGCCATGACACCATGACTTTAAGCCAGACCAAATCACCCATGTGCCAAGCGCTGGCTTCAGACTTCTATGTATTTATGCTGTTGTGTTTGATTCTCTCTTCAGCCTCTCCTTTGTACCTCACCTCCTGCTTAGCCTCTGCAGCACCCTAGTCTCCGGGCCTCCTGGTCTTGTCATCCTTCTGCATCCACACTTTGCCTTTGGATTTGATGGGCAGAAGCAGCTCCTCTTGGCACTCCTTAGGACACACCTGCACTAACCTTCTGGTTCCTTACATTCTTGGTCCATCCGACCTGGCGGATCTGAGTCCTGGGATCCCGTTGGAATGATTATTCACCCAGCTGGAGTCCCCTGCACTTGGTTTGCCACAATAAACCCTACCTGCCAAGATGGTGATGGACACTATCTTCTTCTTGGTCTTTTTCCCCCAGACTTAAGCCCACCATTTGAAAAGAAGAATGCCCTTCTTTTCTACTCTTTGACATTCTCCACAGAACAGTCCTTTGTTGATGTCCCTTCAAACGACAGTCAGAGACTGAATAGGATAGTGAGGGTGCCCTGAGTGTACTTGGGATGGGCATTCTATGCAGTAAATGTCAACTTTGTCTCCATTTACTGTATCATCTGAATTCTTAAGTGATTCTGCCGGGTAGATTCCCAGTACAATGGTGTGCTCTTGTACGAACCATTTCTAAAGCAAAAAAGCATTTCCGAGTGGTTCTTTTTCAAGCTTTATGTATAATTTTAAGATATATGTATGTGTGTGTGGGTGTGTATACGTACACATGTATTTTATATATGAGGTAAATAATTTCAAGAATCTTTAATTATTTCTCAAGTATTTGTTTGGCAGTATTGTTAAGGGATTATGCAAACATTTTCATCAAACACAGATCCAAAAAGGAAAAAATAAAGAGGAAAAACATTATAGAGAGTCCTGGCAAGGCACGAGGTAACAAGTGCCTGGTATCCATCTATCTAGACTAGTATGTATTTCTGGATATGATACACACTCTGCCTTCCTAAAAAAGGTTTGGAACTTTTTCGCTGGGAAGGAATGCAAGACAAGATCTTGGTTTCTTAGTTTGGACAAGCGTCCTGTTCAGCGGCGGGAGCTGTGGAAGAAGCTGTTTTGAGAGTGTGCATGTGTGCGAGAGGGTAAAGGGCCAGGAAGTGGGAGAGGGACTGAGGGACAGGCAGAGGTTATGACAATGGAGGATTCACTGGGATTTGCCACGCTAAGCCTCAGCTGGCGGGGCCTCCAGAGGTCATATTAGGGGCATCTGCTTCATTGGATTTAGAACAATAAAAAGGCTATGCTCTCTTGATAATTACTTGCCTAAAAAAAACCCCAAAAAGCAAAAAAAAAAAAAGAGCTAAATCCTGGTTTTCCAGAAATAGTATCATCTCCTGGTTCTTTCTAAGACACAAAATATAAGGCAGAATAAAAGAAAACTATTCAGGGTTCCTTTGGCCTGAAATTTTTTATCAATTCTAACTGTTCTCACGGGCTTTTTCTAGGAGCCACTGGACCAATTATGGTGTCCTAGAAGTGAGTAAGGGGAGAGTTGGCAAATGCCCCCGGGGGATCTGCATTAACTCACCCCCTCAGGGATAGCAAAGAGCGTTTCCTTATGCTCTGAATATCTCACCGCCAAACCCCCCTCCGAACCGAAGCCAGGGAAACATGCCTGATCCGCGGGTGGGAGCAACTAACTCAGCCCTCATTTTCTTTCAGTTGTGTGTTTTAAGCCCTTCCTGTTGCCACGTTTGGCCCTGTAACTGGATACTCTGATCTCCCTGAACTTCCAATATCTTTCATTCATTCAACAAGCTTTTGTTAGCCACCTACAATATTCTCAAGGAATTAATCATGCAATTTGAGTAAACAGGCAAGTGAGAGGTAATATATAAAAACTGTGAGCCATTTGGTCAATACGTGGCCCTTCACCCATAAAAGAGCTGCTATGCTCTGGGTAAAATAGGTACTCAGAAAGTCCATGGAGTATCACTGAATTCGTGCAAATAAGTAACCTGGTTCTCAAATTACTTAGAGTCAAAATGAACTTATTAGCTCCCTAAACATGGTGCTTAATAAATGACTGCCTGTGGGTGAATTATCCCACAAAAAACACCTTTCAAAAAAACCCTAATTTTTTTTTTTTTTTGCCTTTAATTGTACATTTATTGTGGGTTAATGCTCATGGTAAGAATGGAAGACATGACTTTTGGGAAAAAGATAATTTCTTAGTATTTTCTACTCACTGATTTATCAAGGAAGACTCTGCCCCAATGCTCTGTACCTTGTTCACCTACGAAACAAATTACGAGAGAATATAGAATACACAATGGAGAGACATCTAGCTCAGTTACTAGTGATTCGTGTCTGAATTCAGTGCTCTGAAGTGAGTCTACTTTCCCTCCTACAAGACGGGAACAATATAGTTTCCATCATTTTTAAATCCCTTTTGAATTCTCAGATAAAAGTACTGAGTTAGTGCAAAACACCTACCCAAACAAAACAAAATAAAGCAAAACAAGACAAACCCTTTGAGTTCAGTATACCTCAGAAGTACAGTTTAATTTTTGAGAGGGTAGCATCATCTACTAAAGCACGCCAGCAATTTTGCTGAATTAAAATTAACTTATTTCCACAGTCCCACTCCATCAGCAACCAGAAGACACAGGTCTGCCGATTATTTGTGCCTGTTGAGCCAAAGCCTATGGCAGACACCAGGCAGGGTCACGTGGGCAGGCTGGGACTCGGGCGGAAGACCAGCTGCAGGTCACAGGTCCCTGTCATCACGTGTTTGGGTTTCAGCCCTTCCTTGGGGCTCTGCGTCAGAAGAGGGACCCTGATTGCCTTGCTGCTTTCTCTTTAAAGTAGAATGACAGTGGGCATGACCTGGTGGGCAGGGGATTAACACTTGGGCTCAGACACCAGGCAATCTGAACCCAGATGTCAGCTGCTTGGGGGGAGGCTGAGAAAGGCCAAAGCCCAAGCCTGGAGCGATGTAAGACCCAGGGCCTGATGGAAACTGATTGGGTGCAGCCCTTCCCCCCACAGACCTGGAGACCAGGGAGACAGGGCCTCCAGCGCCAGGGCATTTCCAGATGACCTGGATGAGCCCTCCTCCATTTTGATGCATACAATTTTGAGGGATTCTCATCTTATCAGATATATTCATACTGCTGATTCCTTAACTGATTTTTTAAAGTTTCTAATTTTCAAGAAATAAGTTCCATTCTAAAATCCAACCCCTCCTGGCTTTAAAGAAGGAGACTTTTTTCAGAAGATTTTATTTATTTATTTGAGAGAAAGAGAGCAAGAGAGCAAGCACAAGCGGGGGGGAGAAGCAGAGGGAGAAGGAGAAGCAGACTCTCCACTGAGCAAGGAGCCGGACACAGGACTCGATCCCAGGACCCTGAGATCCTGACCTGAGCCGAAGGCAGACGCTAAAGAGACTGACCCCCCAGGCTCCCGTAAAGGAGGAGACTTTTACATGTAAAAATTTTAGCAGGGTAGATAGGTAGCAGATAAAAAGATTGTCAAAGAAATTGACCTGAAAGACACGGATATTTACATTCTGGTGAGGCTCAAGTAGTTGGTTAATTAATTAAATAGATTAACACTTGTTGAGCACCTCTCAACCAGCCACTGTGCTATATATTGGTGATGCTAAAATTAGTAAACATACTCCCTGCTCAGGAGGGCCTAAGGTATGTGTGTGTGGTGGGGAAAAGTGATAAGCTGATAGAGGACTGCAGTCCAGTGAGATGAATTCTGTTAGAGAGAGAGGATGGAAGGTGACTGGGGAACAGGGAAAAGCAGGTCAGAGAAGGTCTTCCAAAGGATGTAATGTGAACCAAGTCGAAAGGTCATTTTTAGGTAGTTAAGTCTTTCATTACTGTGAACAAAATATTATTATTCATGATACTTTATAAGGTGTTATAGATATTATATATGAAATGTTGGTTTTAATATATTTATCTTTTATAGATGCTAAAATATTGCAATAGTTCTAATTTCTTCCGATGATTATCTTTAGTAATCTAAAAAGAAAAATGCCATCTGTGAAAATACTTGGTGTTCTTTGGTAGCCTTTTATATAGTATTTACATAGTTATATAATGTACATTTTATGGCTGATATTATCCTTTCTTTTTGTTTATCTGATTTTAATGGGAATGCTTTTAGGTTAGCATATCCCAAAATGTGTCTATTAAATTGCTCCATAGAAATTTAATATGGCTGTTGTGAAAAAGAATAGTCTATGCTCAAATAAAAGTGGTGGAAAACACTGGGTTTAAGAGTTAAGCTCAGTCAGTCCTTGGATATCTCAAAAGCTTTATTTAATATGCTAATTAAGATTTTAAAGGTGAATCTTCAAGGGGAACTAGTCTGAGTGTGTTTTCAAACTTATTTGACCTCAGGACATACACTTACATTACAAACTGTGTTTGTGTTCTTTCTTCCTAGGTACCATATCATGGCCATCTTCCTGTACTGTTAAATATTTTCTTATACCTATTTCTAGTCAAACATATGAAAGCTTAATTTACTTAACTGCCTTATACTTTTTTTTAAAAGATTTTTTTTATTTATTTATTGAGAGAGAGAGAATGATAGAGAGCATGAGAAGGGGGAGAGTCAGAGGGAGAAGCAGACTCCCTGCTGAGCAGGTAGCCCTTCGTGGGACTCGATCCCGGGACTCCAGGATCATGACCTGAGCCGAAGGCAGTCAGTTAACCAACTGAGCCACCCAGGCGCCCTTAATTTCCTTATACTTCTAACAGTTTTTGTTTTGTGTTTTCAGGGGCATACTCTGATTTGTGAGGCTGGAATTTTGTACAATTTTGAGAGTCATTTTTTAAGAAAATGTTTTCAAAATTAGGAACATAAGATTGTTAGCATCTCTGTTTTCTACTGTTACACTTCAATTTAGAAGTTGTCTTTAATGAACACAAAAAATGACTGTCTTCCCTTTATACCTATGCCCTAGTTGACATTAAAATTGATCATCTTGCCTTTGTTTTTCTGTTACTATCTTTGCTTTCATTCGTCCGATTGTCTTTGTCAGTTTCTCTTGTATTTCCTCAGAAAAATATGAAAACCAGAAGGCTTTGCTTATAAGATACTTTACTTCCGAAAAGGTTTCGTGTAGCTCACCACTTAAGAGCTAACTCAAAAGTAAGACTGTAATAGTTGCCATAGTATTTACAGAAGAAATAATTACAATAATAGCTAACTAACATTGACTATTTACTATGTGCCAAGTTTTGAGCTAAGCACTTAATAAGGTCTATCTTTTTTAAAAGGAAAAGCAGGTACTATGAAAACAAGTATTATTAACAGTCACATTGCCTAGATGAGAAAGCTGAGGCATGAGATGCTGAACAGCTCCGGGTGAGGAGTCAGCTTCACACCTCTGCAGGCTTGCCTCTTCACCCGAAGTACCAGTGCACAAGGCCCATGGGACAGAATCTAGACTGTCAATGTGGTAACAAAACGGGAGTATTTTGTATATGACCTTGAGCATTTTCATGAGAAACGGGACAGTTTCACATCAGGAACTGTTAGCATGATGTTCTGTTAGGCTAACCCACAAGTGCCCAGGCAGGTGGGCGCTCGGGACACGCCTTGGCAGAGCTTCCACGGGGTAAGGCGAAACCCCCCGCCCCCCTGCAGGGTCTGAGACATGCGGGTGCCTGAGAGCAGCGGCGGCAGCAGCTCCTGGAGAGGTGAAGCAGAAGGGAAACTGATGGCGCCGTCTGAGGCTCACGAAGGCGAGGTCAAGGACACGCGGGCACGGTGACAGGTGACCGGCGAGGGGCCCGCCTGCGGCGACGGCCCGGGACGGAGGAGGCGGAGGGAGGGAGGGAGGGACTGGGGCGGGGGGAAGGGGGCTGAGGTTAGCTTGCACCGGACCGGGCGCAGGGTCACTCCGGGGAGAAGGCAAACAAGGGTCTGCGGTTGCTCTGCCCGGCAGCCTGGGCGGGGCCCGGAGCGAGCCGCGTCCGCACCGTTTCTAGGAATGTCCGCCCGCTGGGCAGCCGGCCCCCAAGGGCTTTGAGGGTGAGCCGCGTTTACGGAAAACTCGTCTCCGGGCACACCCCGGCTGGCTCCGACCGCAGGCCGCCGGCCCCGTCCGGTTAGTCCAGTCCCGGGCAAGCGCACCGGCCTCCGCTCTCAGCGGCGCTGCGGGGCCCTCACTCCCGTTCGATCCCTCACCAGGGCCTCCTGCCTGCCCTCTTGCAGAGTTAGGACTGCCCCAGCTATCGGGCAGAGCTGCCCGCCCCTCCGTCAGGGCAGCTGAGCTCGCTTTCAGCACCCCAAAATCACAGCCCCCCTCCCCCAGCCCGCGTTCTCCCCGGGAGGGGCGTGCGGCTGGCGCAATGCATGGGAGCTTCGAGAAAAAAAATTCAGCTCTTCACTTGGTCTATTAACTTTTCAAGTCCGGTGAATGCAAACGCCAAGTAGAGGCTTTACCTGGACATTTTCAATCCTGTGGGTTTTCCCGGGCTCTCTGAACACCGAGATGAACCCCGAACTCCCTTGTTCATGATGTGTCTCCGCGCAGGCGAACCACGGGAAGGCCACCCTGGCAATTCGTCCCAAGGGACAACTCTGTCTTGAGCCACCGTTTGAAACTGTCCCCCAGGCTATTGTATTCAACCTTTACTTAAAGATCATTTCTGTGAGGCATCCAATTTCTGCTGCTCCCTGGATACCGTTTAAGTCAGACTTCAGAGTAGTTACTGTTTATAGTTTTGAGCTGACAACTATTTAAGGGCAAGAGATTTCAGCTGCCACCACCCTTCACAGCATTTGCCACCAACACGTTTGCCCGACAGAACTAGCTGGAGCTTCGGGAAGCCAAGGAAACCGGTTTAACGTGGAGCAGGAGAAAGTTTTTCGAATTTGGAGTTGTTTTCCAGCTGATATGGTCTGTGTCCTCTGTCCCAGGTGCAGTGTGGGGAATTGTTAACAGTGGCGTCTGCGTGGCCTGCAGGAATAATCACTGTCACGCATCTAGGGTGGTCAGCTCTACTGGGGTGACTCAGCTCTGCTCCGCATACCTCTTCGCCTCCAGCAGGCTAGCCCGGGCGTGTTATCAAAGTGAAGGCGCAAGAGCAGCGGAAACTCACGGCCTCTGGAGGCCTAGGCTTAGAACTGGAACAGGGTCAAGGCCAGTGAATTCTGGTAGCGAAAGAAAGTCTCAAGGTCACCCCCATTTTTAAGGCATTGGGAAGTAAACTCTGAAAAGAACTCTAAAGTCACAGGACAAAATGGATAGCGACGGGGAGCTGTCCATGCAACCTACCAGGGCAGTACAAGTAGGCACCTGTCCCCTCTTCCCTGGAGTTATTTTACCGTGCCTTGTTCTTCTTGCTGTCTGCCTTACCTATGACAGCACTTGCATGTAAGAAACCTTGTATTCGTTTGAGCACAACTGTACCCAGAACTGGCATTTAAACTTTTCCTTGTAACAAACACAACAGCCCTGGAGATGCGTCATTGCCCTCCACCCACATCGACTTCTGGCATTTTCTCTTTACAGTTACCTGTGATGTGTCTAGGTCTGGGTTCTTTTTGTTTATCTACTCCTCCAAAAGGTCTTTTCATGTACTTCCTCTTTTTTTTTTTTTTTTAAAGATTTTATTTATTTTGACAGAGACAGCGAGAGAGGGAACACAAGCAGGGGGAGTGGGAGAGGGAGAGGCAGGCCTCCCGCTGAGCAGAGAGCCCGACATGGGGCTCCATCCCAGGACCTTGGGATCATGACCCGAGCTGAAGGCAGACACTTAATGACTGAGCCACCCAGGTGCCCCCATATACTTCCTCTTTAACTACTTTCTCTTTGACTGTTTCTTCTCCACCATTTTCTCTATTCTCTCCTTCTGGGACATTCACAAACTCTATGCCAGACTTGCCTCAGTGTATCCTTGGTGTTCCTGAACTCCTCTTTGTATACTTACCATTTCATCCTCTCTTGTTTTTCTGCTTCTCTGTTTCAAGCTATTGGGTTTTTGTTATTGTTATCTTTATTGTTATTAGTTATTTCTCTCTTCAGCTGTTTCTAGTAATTTCTTTAACAAAGTACTTCACAGTACTGACCACATCTTAGAATCATCCAGTAGATTAAAGTATGTCAATGCCTGGACCTGCCCCCAGAGTTTCTAGTTTAATGGGTGTGGGTCATCAGTATTTTGTGAAGCCTGACGGCGATTATGATGTGTAACCAGAGTTAAGAACCGTCAAGGAAAACATTTTTTTTTAATTCTTTTTTTCTCAGTGACCATATTTCTCACACCCAAGATTTCTAATCCTTTCTTTTTTAATACACTAGATTTATTTTATAACTTCCTGTTCTTGGTTTGCAGATGACATTTCTTCCTTAGAACATTTCTAAACATTCACAATTTGAGTCTCTTTTACATTGTTCCATTATCTGTAACTCTCAAAATGTGAATTCCCCCTGGTTGATCCTAGCTACTCTCTTGTCATGGTATTGAACTTTCTTACAAGCTTTGTCATTTTTGACTGTGAGTTCATCTCAGACCTCGTGGCTTGGGATATGAGGAGCTCCTAATGGCGTGTTTTCACGCTTGCCTGTGCTGGGTTCTGTGGGTCTCACTGGCTCCATGTCAATTTTTATGTAAGTGTATTTTCTTGGGCTTATATTGCACTTAAAGTTCAAATTTAGGGTCTGCATCTAGTCACACATAGCCTTAGTGTTCTGAGCTCACACAAGTGACCCATTTCACATCATTACCTAAGGCAAGAGGCTAATTGCCAGGGTGAAGGGTAAGGATATCTGTGTTTTATTTGTGAACTTATAATTCCTGAGTTCCAGTTCACATGGGGAGCCTAGTGCTGGCTCCTTGGTTGGTATTCCTAATGGACACTGCTGTGTCCAATTCCTGGGCAACGCTTTGGACATACATCTTCAGGTTCTGTGCACTATTGTGGATTTCTTCTCCATGTCTCTCACAAGGAGATTTCCTTTTCTTGCTCTTAAGCTATCTGTGCTCTTTTCTCAATAAAAATTCTGTTTTATTATAGTTTTAGATTTAGGAAAAAATTCCAAAGATAGTACGGAGAGTTCCATGTACCCTATCCTTAGGTTCTCCTGTTGTTACCATTTCATATTAGTTTGGTGCATTTGTTAAAACTGATGAACTAATATTGATACATTGTTAGTTAAAAATCCGTATTTTATTTGAATTTCCTTACTTTTTACGCATGTCCTTTTTCGGTTCCAGGATCCCATCCCAAATACCATTTTACATTCCGTCATGTCTCCTTAGGCTTCTCTTGGCTGTGACAATTCACCAGACATTTCTTGTTTTTGATGACCTTGACAGTTTTAAAGAGTACTAGTCAGATATTTTTATAGAATTTCCTTCAACTGGGTTTTGTATGATGTTTGTCTGGTAACCAGATGGGGTTATGCATGTTCAGAAGGATGACCACAGAGAGAGGTGGCATTCTCATCACATCATATCAAGGGTACATACTGTCAAGATGACATATCAATATTGATGTTGACCCTGGTCTCCTGGATGAGGTAGTATCTGTTAGGTTTCCTCACTGTAAAGTTACTCTGTTTACCCCTGTGAATGTTTTCCTCTTGGGAAGGAAGTCACAATGCTCAGCAAATGCTTAAGAAGTGGGGAGTTATGAGGGGCGCCTGGGTGGTGCAGTCGGTTGAGCTGCAGACTCTTGGTTTCAATTCACGTCATGATCTCACGGGTTGTGGGATCGAGCCCCACGTCCAGCTCTGCGTGTGGTGCTCAGTGCGGAGTCTGCTTGGGATTCTCTGTCTCCCTTGGCCCCTCCCCCTGCTCATGTACTCTCTCTCCTTCTCTCTCGAATAAACAAGTAAAACCTTAAAAATTAAAGAAGTGGGGAGTTATGCTGTGTGAACATGCTGCAGTGGGGAATAGCTGCATGAATTATTTGGAATTCTTTCACATAGAAAATTTTGTCTATTCTTCCCTAATTAATCAATTAATTAATTAATTCAATCATTTATTTATATCAGTATGGTCTCATGAATAGTTATCTTATACTTTGGGTTATAATCCAGTACTGTATTACTTATTTTGTTGCTCAAGGTGCAATGGCTTTGGCCCTTGGGAGCTTTGTCAGTTGGCTTCTGTATCTCTTTGATATTTTTGCTTGTTTTTTGAGAATGTGCTTACTTTTTGGCACAAGGTACTCCAGGAACATCCTATTTATTCTCTGTGTTAGTCCTAGAATCAGCCGTTTCTTCAGGGATCCCTGGTGTCTTTCACTGGAGAATGGTACTAGATCTGGGTGGCTAGGTGTGCTTGTTATTACTGGGTTTTATTGCTTCTAGGCTCTCCCAGTTGACAGAACAAGGATATATATATATGTGTATATGTCTACATATATACACATATCTATAAATATTTCTATATGTATCCATTTTGGTCTGTATTAAGCTAAAGAGGAACTCATATTGAATGACTCCAACTCCAGTCCATTGCTGCATGGATCATTCTAGTCTCCCCTTGCATGTCTGTGCCGCCTGTCTGATTCCTGCCATCCACCTGCCATTTACTTAATTGTACAATTCCAGGGTATATGTATAGTTGTTTCAGAGTTAGTAACATGTGTCCCATGGGAAATAACTTTATCAACCAGAGTACAGTGCATATGTACAGTTCTCTTTGCTTTTGGCCTTATAGACTCCACTCATTTATTTAATTTTTTAAGATTTTATTTATTTATTTGTGTGGGGGGGTGCAGAGGGAGATAGAGAATCTCAAGCAGACTCCACACCGAGTGCAGGCCTCTACACAGGGCTTGATCCCATGACCCTGAGATCATGATCTGAGCTAAAACCAAGAGTTGGACATAGCCGACTGAGCCACCCAGGTGCCCCTCTATTCATTTCTAAAGTTACTTATCCATCCCTTTCAAAGAGGTTATTTCATACAGTTATAATAAAGGTAGATTTCTTTGTCACAATCTGTATTCCATTCCTGAGATCTCGGACCTCTTAAATGATTTTTTAAATTTGCGTACATGAGGGTTCACTCCTTGTGCTATGAAGTTCTATAGGTTTTGACAAATTCATAGTCATGTATCCACCATTATAGTGTCACACAGGATATTTTCACCATTCGAAAGAACCTCTTCAATCTTCAACCTGGCTTCAACCTTCCTTTTTTTTTTCTTAAGATTTTTTAATTTAGTTGTCAGAGAGAGAGAGAGAGTGAACACAAGCAGGGGGAGCGGCAGGCAGAGCAGGCAGAGGGAGAAACAGGCTCCCTGTTTCTGAGCAAGCTGGCTTCAACCTTCCATTCAAGTTCCTGGCAACCCCTGATCTGTTTACTGTCTCTACGGTTTTCCAAAATGTCATGTAAACGGAGTCATACAGTATGCAGCCTTCTCAGACTGGCTTTTTTCACTTAATAATATGTGTTCAAGGGGCACCTGGGTGGCTCCTCAGTTAAAAGTCTGACTCTTGATCTCAGCTCAGGTCTCAATCTTAGGGTTGTGAGTTCAAGCCCTGTGTTGGGTTCCATGCCAGGCATGGAGCCTACTTAAAAAGAAAAAAAAAAAAAATGTGTTCAAGATTCATCCATATTTCGGAGTAGCTTGATCCATACATTTTTAAAGAATCCTCTTTATTGCTGAATAGTATTCCATTGTATGATGCACCACAATTTGTTTTCTGTTCATGTACTGAAGGACATTTTCGTTCCTTCCAGTTTTTGGCAATTATGAATAAAGCTGCTGTAAACATTTGTGTGCAGGTTTTTGTCTGTATATATACTTATGAAATGTAGATAAGCAGATACTTGCTTTAATAGTATCTGTATGTTTCTGTGAAATGTAATGCTGTGTTTAATCTAGCATCTTGATACAGAAGGCCCTGAAAATTAGCCCAAAAACCAGATCCTGAAAGCTTAAAAAAGTCCCATGGTCCATAACAAATTGGAACTAAAGTGACAAACTGTTTAGATGTGGAGAACCACATTCAGGGGTTGAAGGTACCATGTTGCCAGCCATTTAAGCATGGTCATGTTGAGCAAACAGACCTGTATGTAGACAAGACAGCGTCTGTAGTGGAAGAATCACAGGCATACAAAGAGAAGTAAAGCAAAGAGAGAAAGGAGCAGAGAAAGCATCTCTGTTTCAATGTTCGAATAGCTTTCCACTTCTTTTCCTTTGGTGTCCTGTTACACTTCCTGCTTAGATTCTGTATGATTCCTTGTCATTCGTTCAATAATCTTCCTTTTCACTTGAGCTAGCCTGTGTTCCTTGCAGCCAACTCCCCCTCCCCAATCAAAACTCCAAACAAAGCCTTGAGAAGAATAATTCTGTTGGTTGTATTTTTGATAAAAAAAAAAAAAAAAGAGATTACCAGAACCTCCAATCCCCAAATCCTCACCAGCTGTTACTTGTGGTTAGAACTACCTCACCAGGTCCCTGAGACCGGCTCAAAGAGATTCTTCCAGGGACCCCTTAATAAAAATCAGAGCATTCACCTTGGCCTAACTGATATTCTTCCATTGTTGTCTAGGGTGGGCTACTTTTGTACCTCAAGAGGCTGACTCATATACTTTCTCTAATCTCTTTCCTCTGGCCCCAAATTAGTTCTGTTAGGACAGGAAACCCCTTTTCTAAGAAAGGGGTACCAGGATCTTAACACAGAGCTACTTAGAGCTGCAGAGGTGAGCAAAAAAAGCCAACAAAAGGAACCACGAGAAAGAAAATATTTTTATATTTTTGAAACTTCTATGAGTAATCTCCAACCCCTGAACACATCCTACTCTTCTCTGTTTTACGTTATGTTATTTTATAGTATCATTTTATTTTCTATTGAGGAATAACTAACACAAAGTGCACAAATATTAAGAGTACAGCTTGGTGAATTTTTATGTATGTACACACCAATGTAACCACCACCCAGATCACAATTTAGAAAATTATCATCACTCCAGAAAGTTCCCTGAACTTCATGTAAATGGAATCCCATAGTATGTAATCATTTGAAATTTTTTCTAGGTTGTCACATATATCAGTAATTTCTTATAACTTTGTAGGGTGTATAGTATTCTACTATGTGAACTACCGCAACTTATCCAATCTTCTATAATTATATATTTGGCTATTATGAATAAAGTTGTTCTTCTTTTTGAAAGATTTTATTTATTTATTTATTTATTTGAGATAGAGCGAGAGTGAGAGAGAGAGTGCATGAGCAGAGGGGAGGGGCAGAGGGAGAGGGAGAAGCAGGCTCTCCACTGGGCAGGGAGCCCAATGCGGGGCTCTATCCTAGGACCTTGGGATTATGACCCGAGCTGAAGGCAGATGCTTAACTAACTGAGCCACCCAGGTACCCCATGAATAAAGTTGTTCTTGAGTATTTATGTACAAGTCTTTTATTTTTAATAGGCATATGTGATCATTTCTCTTCTATATATACCTATGAATGGAATTTTTGAACATAGGATAAGTGTATGTTTAGTTTCTATTGCTAGTTTTCCAGAATGGTAGAACCAGTTTATATTCTACCATCAATGAATCAGAATTCCAATTGCTTCACATTTTTGCCAATATTGGTAGTTTTAGCCTTTTTAGTTTTAAACATTCTAGTGGTTATATAGTGGTATTTTTTCTTTTTTGTCCTATAATCTATATCATGACTCCTCCTCCTCATACTTTTTACCCCCAAAGTTAGTCAGTTTGGCAAATGGCATTCTTCCCTGACAATTTTCTTGGATTAATAGTGACTTCCTGGAGTAAGCATTGGAAAGAGAAATATGATTAATTAATAATGGATTTCATCAGCTCAAAAGGAAAAACTTTGGAATACATACAAAGTTTTTATTGTCCTGAGATTAAAGAATGCCACTAGCAAATTTCAAGGTGTCATAATGCAATCTGTTCTCCTTTTCTCCCCTAGTATGTGAAAGCACAGAATCAGTTCTAAATCCATGACACTTTGTTGGATTAGTTAATGAACATCTCAGGGATATATTTTATATTACAGGAATTGAATCATTAATAAATGAGTGAAGAATGACCCCTGCAATTGTCAGGATACTCATTGAAGAGCATAATGTAATACAGTTACTCATTATCTCTTGATGCTGCATATTAGCTCTTCCTATTAGATCAAAGCAAATTTTCTCTGTTGAACACGATGCTTATTACGCTCCCAGACTGAAAGAAGCTGGACCATTATATTCAAAGGTAAGGGGGAAGTAATCAAATAAAACTAATAAAATTAATGAAGTTTTAATAATTATGTTTTTTAAAATATATATATACTAAATAATCATGGCTTTTCCCTCAAATTCTGGGTGATATTTTTATGTGTGTCTATTTACGTGCATCATGTTAGGTGTAATAATAAGCATAATGAAGTAATGTTCTATAGACCTTCAATATTCCTGAGGGACTGAACCCATGACTTTTAGCAAATAGGGAAATTTGTGATTTGGCAATAAATAATTTGGAAACCAATACACATCTTTTTTGTGTTCGTTTCCAAATTACTTCATGGAGATTTTTTGCTCATATTCTCACAGTGTAAGTAAATCACATTTTAACTTTGATGATAGAATTTTGGGGGGGAGGAATCACATCATGGCACAAAACTAGTATTATTCCACAAAATTCATGTTGTAAATAATAAAGAGTGAAAAAAGGCACATTCTAGATGGTTGACTGTGTTTCTTCTGAGAGTAATGCTCACTCTATATGACCACCCCAAAATATCCAAATCCATGCCTCAGGAAAATTTAAATTATTACATTTCCAGAAATATTTGTTGAATGAAATAATAAAATATAAAACTCAAAGAGGTGACCTTATCCCGACCTCTCCCTTCCCATAGCTGATTCACCATCTTGGCGGTGATTCACACCCTCACAGACATAGCACAGTTCATCTGTTGATCACTGATGATCACCACCCCCATTCATATGAGGTACTGCTACATTAATCGTATAACATAATTTTTACTGTGTAGGGTTTGATGCATTTTTCTGTATTGTTGTGACCTGCAAAACTCCCCCTCTTAACATCACTTCATCTTTATTACAAATATGGTATGTTTTAGCCTCTCCACAATTTTCCCTGGCATGAATGTCACTGGGTAGCTTGGTAGAGGCCCATTTTCCTCCACAGATCCCTGAAACCAGGCTCTTCTAAGAAGGAAGCTGGGCATATGTGCTCTAACAAGAATTCTATATAATAGTTATGATGTGTTAAGTTTTGGAAACACCCCTATAGTGGGAGGACTGTGATTTTTTCCTTAGATTTTATATATAGTGCATTTGAATCATGGCTCGATGAGATTTTTTTAAAAATTACTTTACCAATCATCTTTCTATTTGCTACTTCATCTATCTACCCATCTCTTCATTGACACATCGATTGTTTATTTGGGCAGCTAAAAAGCCCTGACAATGGATTTGTGTGATTTGGGGGAGGTGAATCTCCCTGAGCCTCAGTTTCCTCATTTGTAAAATGAATAAAATGAGGATATTTACATTCCAGGTTTGTTATGATGGCAGAATAAGAAAGCATGGGCAAATACTTAGTAGGTAACTATCTGGGTCAAGTAAAGGGCTTGACAAATGTTCATTCCTTTCACCTCTTTTCCTAAAGGACTGTAAAACTTTATGGAAGCATTTCAAGCAGTGGTCCACATTTACTGGTTAGGTTTTCTCATGTGAGCTTTCAATGTGATAAATCTTCCTATAGACATTGATTAACTGCATCTCACAAATTTTGATATATATATTTTAATTTTTGTTCAAAATATTTTCATATTTCCCCTGTGATCTTCTTTTTTGACCCACAGATTATTTAGAAGTGTTGCTTTATTTCCATGTATTTGAAAATTTTCCTTTTATCTGTCCATTATTGATTTCTAGTTTAAATCGTTAAAGCCATATAATATACTTTCTATGATTTAAATTATTTTATACTTCTTAAGGTTTGTTCTTGACCCATTACATCATCTATCTTGGTAAAAGTTACATGTGCACTTAAAGAGAATGTGTATTCTGCTGTTATTGGGGGGACTGTTCTATAAACACCAAATAGCTCCAGTTGGAGGGTGGTTTTGTTTTTCTTCTATATCCTTTTTGATTTTCTGCCTACTAGTTCCATCAATCACTGAAAGAGGAGTTTTGAAGTCTCCTACATAATGTGTGTATTTTTCTTGAAGTTCTTTGAGCTTTTTGTTTCATTTTTTTGAAAGCACTGTTGTTAGCTACATATGTATTTAGCATTTTATGTCATCTTGATAAATTGACCCTTTTATCAATTATAAGGTAAATTCCTGGTAATTATTTTTGCTCTGAAGACTACTTTGTCTGATATTTGTATATCCAATCCAGTTTTCTTTTGGTTGTGTTTGCAGAGTACACCTTTACCGGTTATTTAACTTTTATCCTACCTATATCGCTATATGTGAAGTGAGTTTCTTGAGAGCATGTGGTCATTCTGACAAACTCTTTTAAGTGGTATGTTTTCTTTTAAAGATTTTATTTTTAAGTAATCCCTACACTCAATGTCAGACTTGAACTTATAACCCTGAGGTCAAGAGTCACCTGCTTTACCTCCTGAGCCAGCCAGGTGCCCCTAAGTGGTATGTTTTACATATTACAGAAGTACATATTTACATTTAATGTACTTATTAACTTGGATCTATGACTACTGTTGTAATATTTATTTTCTGTTTGTTCCCTATTTTTTTGTTGCTCTGTTGCCTTCTGCTTTTTTTTCTGAATTACTTTAATATTTTTAGTACTCCATTTAAAAATTTATCAATATTTTTACTGTATTTCTTTGTATAATTTTCTAGTGGTTGTTGTAGAAAATGCAATATACATATTTAAATCTTCACAGTCCACTTAGAATCAATTTTAATTACTTCAAATGGAATGTAGAAGTTTTGACAACTGTATGTAGGTTCCCTGTACCCTCTATTTTGTTTTAAATTTTCTTATGTCTTATATTTATATACACTGAAAGCTCCATCAGACACTTACAATTTCTGCTGTCATCATTCAAAACTATTTTAACAATCCCTAGAAGAAAAGAGTAGTCACTATGTTTACCTATATATTTACCATTTTTGTTCCTCTTCCTTTATTGCTGATGTACTGGTATAATTTCTCTTTTATCTGAGAAGTTCCTTTAGCAATTCTTTTAAAACAAAATCGCTGCTAATGAATCACAATTTACCTCACTTTATTTAACCTTAATTTCTGAAGGGTATTTTTGCTGGATATAGAATTCTGGGTTGGTATTTCTGTTCTTTAAACACTTTAAAAGTATTATTCCAAATCTTTTTGTACTCACTGGTTTCTTATGAGAAATCGTAGCTTTTCAAATTATTGTCCTATAAGTAATACATAATTTTTCTTTAGCTGTTTTCAGGACATTTTCTTTTTCTTTAATTTTAATTGATGTGATTATGATATGTGTGAGCATTATTATTATTATTTTGTTATATGTGTGTGGTTTATCCTATTTAGGGTTCATTCAGCTTCTGGAATCTTTGTGTTTATATCTTTCAAAAAATTGGGGAAGTTTTAAATCATTATTTCTTTTATTTTCCTGTACTGTGTTCTTTCTCCTCTTCTTCTGGAACTCCGGTACCACAAATGGTAGGCCTTTTGGTATTTTCTCAAAGCTCCCTAGGACTCTGTTCATTCCCCACCCCACACTCATTCTTTTGTTCTCTATGTTATTCAGATTGGATAATTTCTATTGATCTATCTTCAAGTTTATTACTTTTCTTCTATTATCTCCATTCCATCCAATAAGTTTTCAGTTTTCATTATTGTATTTTTTGGTTAATATTTGTTTTGGTTCTTGTTTGTATCTTCTGTTTCTTTGCTGGAAATTTTTAATCTTTCCATTTATTTTGTTACTTCTTTGAGCATTTTTATAAAAGCTCATTTAAAGCCCTTGCTAAATAATATCAACATCTGTGTCCTCTCAGTGTTGGTGTCTCTTAATGTCTTTTACCATGTTAAGTTGAGATTTTCCTGATTATCTTATGATGAGTAATTTTGGATTGTATCCTGCATATCTTGAATATTATGTTATGAGGTTCTGGGCTTTATTTAAATCCTATGGAGAATTTTTTTTTTTTTTTCCCAGGCACTCAACCTTGTTTAGTTCAGGCTCTATTTTATAACCAGCCTTTCGTGGATTGTGGCTTTAGTGTCATCTCTGTCCCTCATGTGTGCCACTCATTGTTAGTTTGGGACTGATGTGCTGGCCTATTCCTTAGTGCAGTACTCAAAGTATTGGTATGCTGTTTAATATCAGATCCACACAGGTACAGTTCTGCAGTGATCCCAGTTTTCCCTCTCCACTATCTCCCTGGTACTTTCTGGTTCCCTGAGTCTCCCTCTTTTGGTCTTCCAGACAAAACCTGAGATTTTAGTCTCATGGCTGATATGCATTTCTTTTAATCACACTCCTACCTGGGGCCAAACAGCAGGAGGACACAGGGAGAAAAATAGCAGTGGATTTGCCTGACCTTCATGTAATCATAACTTATCACAGAGGAAGGTTACTGTCCTTCAGAGATGGAGGGTCCATGGGTCTCCAGTGCCATTGCTGTTGCTGCCATCATTGCCATGGGGTGACTGGACTCTGAAGGCATGAGGGGAAAAAAAAAAAACCTTGAAAGAAAAACAGGAGTTTTCTTCCATATTCTCTATGTGTTAGGAGTTCCCTCTTCACTTCTCAAAGCAGAAGCAGAAGGCTTCTCCTTGAGTTTTTTCAATTTGTGCCCACGTACCCACTTCCTTGGTACCACCTTTAAATTTGAGGTTGTCTTGAGATTGTGGGATACTAGAGGAAAAAATCTGTTAAACTCACTGCTAGTCCAGGTTTTAGAGCTGCACTCCTGGTATGAGACAGGGTGCAGTGTACTTCCTCGGCTTTACCCTGAAAAAAATGCCCGTTTTATATTGTTACCCTTTCTTTCTCCCTCCAGGCATTGGTGAAGTAGCCTATCAGCGGTTGGGCAGCAGCACATGCTCCCCCCGCCCCGCCCCCCACGTTGTGAGAGACGTAGCAGTTTCAGCTTTAGTGATAGGTGGCAGTCCCGGCAGCGTATCTCTTTATTTTTCGACTTTCTCAAAGACTTTGTTTAAATGAGTTATGTGTGTACATCACATAGTTAGATCATGTTTTATGAGGCTAACTGTAATCTTTTTCTTGCAAGTTTTTAAAGGTCATTCATTTATATTGATATAATATTGTTAGAGCATATAACACATAATATACAACATATATTATTCTTTCACTTGTATCTTCATTTTGATTTTAGTTTTAGATCTATTACTAATTATATTAAATGCTCATATTTTTTTTTCTGTCATCTCCTACAATCTCTTTGCTAGATAAAGCTCATTCTCTAGTGTATTGTTTAGGAAAGGCTCATGATTTTCATGAAGAGCCAAATGAGAGCAGAGGAAGCAGCCCTGAATTGGGCATCAGTTTCAGTCCTGGCTCTTCTCTAAGCTTTGTGAATTTACAGAGAATATTTAATATCTTGTGGCTTTATTCCTCACTTGGGAAATAAATGAGTCAGATAGGTTGCTGTACAGAAAATGAAAAATGCTTTAGTTTTAAATAACTTGTATGACAGATGACCTAGCACAGAATATGAGTGCCGGACAAATGTTTGTTGCACTAAATAAAATTTTGGCAAGGGGAAAAAAAAAAAAAAAGAAAGAAAAGAAAAGAAAGGCTCATGATTGCAGAATTCACCAAGTCCTTGTATATTTGAAACTGCTTATCTATTTAGACTTGATACTTAATATACCTTGACTGGATGTAAAATTCCTAATTTCTTGATTTTTTTTTGTATCTTCGCTGTTTCCTTGTTTGTGTATTTTTTATGAGAAGGAGTCTTTGAGGATTTATTACTATTATTTTTGTATTTAAGATCTAATGGCTTTAAGGATGGAGCTAAGGATTTTACTTTGTGGGCCAAGTTTTCAGGGTACACGGTGGGTCCTTCTAATATATTGGCATACGTCTTCTTTTATTTCCATAATATTTTCCTGCATTATACTTTTAAATATTACTTTTTTTCATTGTTTTGTTTTCCCTCTTTAGTGTCTTGAGCTATACAAAAATTGGATGCTCTTTCCTGTCTTCTACTTCAGATGATTTCTCTCTGAACCTTTTTACTTTCCTTATTTTGTGTTCATCTCTTGGTTATGTTTCAATGTCTCTTGTAAGTTTTCATCAAAATTCATTCTTCCTTGGACAGTTTATAATTTCTTCTTTATTATTTGACATGATTTTGTTTTTATCTTCTATGTATTTCTGATTTTAATTAAATCTCATTTTCTTTCTTGATGCTTTTTTTATTTGCTTGCTTTTTAAATTTCTGATTCAAGATAGGATTTTTTTTTTTATATTCCCAAGTGCCTGTTGGAGAATATTTTATTCAGTTTGAAGTGTTGTATTATGGTTTTCTTCTACTTTGTTACTACTTTACTTGGGGGGGAGGATGGTTCACCAACTGGAAATTTTTGATTCTCATTTTTATTACATTTTGCTCTCAGTTTTCATTCTAATTTTCTATTTCCTTTTTATGTTGGTTTTGTATAGATGAATATTGCTTGTATCTCTACATTTTCAGGCCAGGTCTGTTGATATGGACTGATTTATGAGATTGCTAGTTCAAGATTATCTCTTTTGTCAGAATAGGAAAATATGGTTTATTTACCTAGTGACTTGCTGGGTGGAAGAATAGAATGGTCCTCTGTCCTTGGATATTTCAGTATTATTTTGTTTTACAGAACCTTAAATATGCCTGTCTTGCCTCTTTTTTTCTTTCACCACAAGTTTCCAAAGAGCCACTATAGCTTCCATTTTACCATTTTCTGTTCTGAAGTGTTGCCTTAGGAGAACTACTTCCTTGAGATTTTTAAGGCTCTTTCCCTGTAATCTGTACTTATCCATCAGGATTCTTTTTCAATATTAACACACTTAGTGTGTGCTTTCTCTTCTGTCAGTGATTTTATGCCAATTCTGGGCTTCCCAACATCTCCTGTTTTATTTTTTCTGCACAGTTTTTCCCAAACAGTCCTTGCTCCCCAGTGAGGCTCACAGTGGGAATGTTAAAAATAGCTTTTAGAGATTGGTGTTTGTGTTTCTATTTACAGGTAATTTGAAGTTTCGATGTTCCCTTTCTTTTTTTCTTATCACGAGGGTAGGTTTTGTGCAGTTTTATTTATTCTTTTTTTTCCCCTTAGAGAATACCCTTGCAAATTTAGATTTATACAGTCGCTATTACCTTGGTAACCCAGATTTCCTTACAACATACATAATGATAAATATTGAACATTCCCTTCTTAACATCAGAAGCAAAATATGAATATTTACTCTCATTACTTCTACTTAATATTTTGCTGGAGGACTTTCATTGCAATAAAGTAATACAAAGAATTAAAAGCACTTTTATTGTAAAAGAAAATGTAAACTGATTTTATCCAGGGATTGAATGATTTTTTACATAGAGTAACTCTTAAGAAATATTTAAATTAAGACCAATATATAAGTATCAGCTATTTATCTGTATATTAGAAGCAAACACTTTGAAAATGAAATTTAAAAGACAATTCAATTTACAATATCATCAAAAATATAAAATGCTTAGAAAAGTTTAACAAAAGACTTTTAAGAACTATACACAGAAAACTATAAAACATTCCTAAGAGAAATTAAATAATACCTAGATAATAGAGTGACTTATCATGTCCTTGTACTGGGAAACTTGTTAGGATGTCATTTTTTGCCCAATTGATCTGTAGATTTAGTGCAATAGCAATCCAAATCTCAACACTTTTTTGGGGGAAAAGCTAACAAGTTAATTCTAAAATTTATATGGAAATGCAAAGGATCTAGAGTATTTTGATAAATAATAACAGAATTAGAGGATTCATTCAACCTGATTTCTGACTTCCCACTTAATATAAGATGATAGTAGTAAGATAGTATGCTAATGACCTAAGGATAGACCAATAGGTCAATGGTACAAGAACAGAGAATCCAGAAATAGAACCACATACTTTCAGATCATTTTTGAGAAGGCACTAGGGAGTTTCTATGTGATAAGGAAAGTCTTTACAATGAGTGGTATTGGAACAACTGGATAAATGTAGAGGAAGAAATGAACATTGACACAGAGCTCACACCTCACCCAAAAGTTCATTCAAGATGGATCAGAGACCTATATGTTAAAGCTAAAATTATAAAGCCTCTGGAAGAAACCATAGGAGAATAACTCAGTAACCTTAGGGATGGAAAGATATCTTTAAGGGGACATGAAATGCCATAAATATTTAAAAATCTGATAAGCTGGACTTCATGAAAATTAAAAATTTCTTTTTTTTTAAAAGATTTTATTTAGGGAGGCGGAGCAAGATGGCAGAGGTGTAGGAGACCTAGATTTCGTCTGGTCTCAGGAATTCAGCTGAATAGGGATCAAACCATTCTGAACACCTACGAACTCAACAGGAGATCGAACAGGAGAGTAGCAACAACTCTCTGAACAGAGAAGCGACCACTTTCTGGAAGGTAGGGCGTGCAGAGAAGTGAATCCGAGGCGATATTTGGGAGGATAGATGGCGGGGGAGGGGCCTCCGCCGGCCGCTTCTGGCAAGTGCTAGAGCCGCGGAGCACAAAATCGGACCTTTTAGAAGTTGGCTCGGCGGAGGGACGTCGCTGCAGTGGCTAAGCGGGGGGTGGAACCCTCCCGGGACAGTGTGGTCTCAGGACCCTTGGGGTCACAGAGAGACCGGGGGTGCCTGAGTGCGCCAGAACTCCCAGGTATCGGAGCGGGGAAGCCGGCTGCAGAGACGGAGCTGAGGCGCGGGCTCTCAGCTCGGGGTTGCCATAAACTGTGATCTGCGGCCCAGTAGGGGCACGGCTCCCCCAGCAGGGACCCGACAAGCGGCAGATCCGGGGAGACTCCCCTTCCTTCCCGGGGAGGAGCGGTGCGGGAACGCACTGCAGGGATCTGCTGGGTTTGGAGACTCCGCGCGGGGTCGGGTGCCAGAGATAGCAACGCTCGGTCACAGGCCGGGTGAGCACGGAGTGCGGCCGGAGACCGGGGACACGGAAGTGACTGCTTTTCTCTGGGGGCACACTGAGGAGCGGGGCCCCGAGTTCTCAGCTCCTCCGAGAGGAGATTGGGAGGCCACCATTTCTGCCCTGGTCCTCCAAAGCTGTACCGAGAGCTTGCAGGGAACAAAAGCTCCTGAGAGCAAACCGGAGCAGCTTCCTTAGCCCGGACCGACAAGGGCGGGGCAATTCCGCCTCCGGCAAAGACATTTGGAAACCACAGCAACAGGCCCCTCCCCCAGAAGATCAACACAAACAGCCAGCAAGCCAAGACCAAGTTGATCGATCAAGGAGAATAGGAGAACTCCAGCGCTAGGGGAATACTGCACATAGATTCATGGCTTTTTTTTTTTTTTTTTTTACCATGATTCATTATTTCATCAAAGTTAATTTTTGTTGACTGTTTTTTTTTTTATTTTTCTTTTTCCCTTTTTCAACCAACATCTTATAAATCCCTTTTAAAAAAAAAAACATTTTTTATTTTTCATTTTTAGAGTCATATTTTATCCCTTCATAGTAGTTACCCTTATTTTTGGCATATATATATATAAGTTGTTCTCTCTTTAAAATTTTGAGGTACAGTTTCTTCTAACAGATCAAAATATACCCTAAATCACTAGTGTATGGCTTTGTTCTAGTCTCCTGTCTGATCACATTCTCTCCGTTTTTCCTTTTTTTTTTTTCTTAAATCTTCTTTCTTTTTTCAAACAACTTATCTTACCAAGTCCTTTTATAAAATCTTTTATAATTTTCATCTTTACAGTCATCTTCCATCCCTTCATTGTATCAACCCTTATTTTGTACATATATGTCTTTCTTCCTTTAAAATTTTAGGAGGCACTTTTTTCTAACAGACCAAAATACGCCCCAAATCTAGTGTGTGGCACTGATCTATGCACTAGCCTGATCATATTTGATCATATTCTGCATTTTTTGTATTGTTTTGTTTTTGTTTTTATCTTTTTTTTTCTTTTTCTCTTTCTTTTTTCTTTCTTTCCCTTTCTTTTCCCCTGGTTTCAGGTCTTTTCTGATTTGTATACAGTATATTTGCTGGGGACGTTGTAAACCTGTTAGCATTTTGTTCTCTCATTCATCTATTCTCCTCTGGACAAAATGACAAGACGAAAGAAATCACCTCAGCAAAAAGAACAAGAGGTAGTACCGTCAGCCAGGGACCTACTCAATACGGACATTAGTACGATGTCGGACCTAGAGTTCAGAATTATGACTTTAAAGATACTAGCTGGGCTTGAAAAAAGCGTGGAAGTTATTAGAGAAACCCTTTCTGGAGAAATAAAAGAACTAAAATCTAACCAAATCGAAATCAAAAAGGCTATTGATGAGGTGCAATCAAAAATGGGGGCACTAAATGCTAGGATAAATGAGGCAGAAGAGAGAATCAGCGATATAGAAGACCAAAGGATGGAAAATAAAGAGGCTGAGAAAAAGAGAGAGAAACAACTACAGGATCACGAGGGCAGAATTCGAGAGATAAGTGATATGATAAGACGAAACAACATTAGAATAATTGGGATCCCAGAAGAAGAAGAGAGAGAGAGAGGGGCAGAAGGTATATTGGAGCAAATTATAGTAGAGAACTTCCCTAATGTGAGGAAGGAAACAGGCATTAAAATCCAGGAGGCACAAAGAACCCCTCTCAAAATCAGTAATAATAGGTCAACACCCCGACATCTAATAGTAAAACTTACGAGTCTCAGAGACAAAGAGAAAATCCTGAAAGCAGCTCGGGACAAGAGATATGTAACCTACAATGGTAGAAACATTAGATTGGCAACAGACCTATCCACAGAGACCTGGCAGGCCAGAAAGGACTGGCAAGATATCTTCAGAGCACTAAACGAGAAAAATATGCAGCCAAGAATACTATATCCAGCTAGGCTATCATTGAAAATAGAAGGAGAGATAAAAAGCTTCCAGAACAAACAAAAACTAAAGGAATTTGCAAACACGAAACCAGCCCTCCAAGAAATATTGAGAGGGGTCCTCTAAGCAAAGAGAGAACCTAAAAGCAGCAAAGAGCAGAAACGAACACAGACAACAGACAGTTAACAGTCACCTTACAGGTAATACAATGGCACTAAATTCATACCTTTCAATAGTTACCCTGAATGTAAATGGGCTAAATGCCCCAATCAAAAGACACAGGCTATCAGATTGGATTAAAAAACAAGACCCATCCATATGCTGTCTGCAAGAGACTCATTTTAGACCCAAAGACACCCCCAGATTGAAAGTGAGGGGGTGGAAAACCATTTACCATGCTAATGGACACCAAAAGAAAGCTGGGGTGGCAATCCTTATATCAGACAAACTAGATTTTAAAACAAAGACTGTAATAAGAGATGAGGAAGGACACTATATCCTACTTAAAGGGTCTATCTAAAAAGAAGATCTAACAATTGTAAATATCTATGCCCCGAACATGGGAGCAGCCAATTATATAAGGCAATTAATAACAACAGCAAAGAAACACATTGACAACAATACAATAATAGTGGGGGACTTTAACACCCCCCTGACTGAAACGGACAGATCATCTAAGCAAAAGATCAACAAGGAAATAAAGACTTGAAATGACACACTGGACCAAATGGACTTCACAGACATATTCAGAACATTCCATCCCAAAGCAAAGGAATACACATTCTTCTCTAGTGCCCATGGAACATTCTCCAGAATTGATCACATCCTAGGTCACAAATCAGGTCTCAATCGGTACCAAAAGATTGGGATCATTCCCTGCATATTTTCAGACCACAATGCTTTGAAACTAGAACTCAACCACAAGAGGAAAGTCGGAAAGAACTCAAATACATGGAGGCTAAAGAGCATCCTACTAAAGAATGAAGGGGTCAACCATGAAATTAAAGAAGAATTAAAAAAATTCATGGAAACCAATGAACATGAAAACACAACTGTTCAAAATCTTTGGGATACAGCAAAGGCAGTCCTGAGAGGAAAGTATATAGCAATACAAGCCTTTCTCAAGAAACAAGAAAGGTCTCAAATACACAACCTAACCCTACACCTAAAGGAGCTGGAGAAAGAACAGCAAATAAAGCCTAAACCCAGCAGGAGAAGAGAAATCATAAAGATCAGAGCAGAAATCAATGAACTAGAAACCAAAAGAACAGTAGAACAGATCAACGAAACTAGGAGATGGTTCTTTGAAAGAATTAACAAGATTGATAAACCCCTGGCCAGACTGATCAAAAACAAAAGAGAAATGACCCAAATCAACAAAATCATGAATGAAAGAGGAGAGATCACAACCAACACCAAAGAAATACAAACAATTATAAGAACATATTATGAGCAACTCTATGCCAGCAAATTAGATAACCTGGAAGAAATGGGTGCATTCCTAGAGATGTATCAACTACCAAAATTGAACCAGGAAGAAATAGAAAACCTGAACAGACCTATAACCACTAAGGAAATTGAAACAGTCATCAAAAATCTCCCAAGAAACAAAAGCTCAGGGCCAGATGGCTTCCCAGGGGAATTCTATCAGACATTTCAAGAAGAATTAATACCTATTCTCCTGAAACTGTTCCAAAAAATAGAAATGGAAGGGAAACTTCCAAACTCATTTTATGAGGCCAGCATTACCTTGATCCCAAAACCAGACAAAGACCCCATCAAAAAAGAGAATTACAGACCAATATCCTTGATGAACATGGATGCAAAAATTCTCACCAAAATACTAGCCAATAGGATCCAACAGTACATTAAAAGGATTATTCACCACGACCAAGTGGGATTTATCCCTGGGCTGCAAGGCTGGTTCAACATCTGCAAATCAATCAACGTGATACAATACATTAACAAAAGAAAGAACAAGAATCATATGATCCTCTCAATAGATGCAGAAAAAGCATTTGACAAAGTACAGCATCCTTTCTTGATCAAAACTCTTCAGAGTATAGGGATAGAGGGTACATACCTCAATATCATAAAAGCCATCTATGAAAAACCTACAGCGAATATCATTCTCAATGGGGAAAGGCTGAGAGCTTTTCCCCTAAGGTCAGGAACGCGGCAGGGATGTCCACTCTCACCACTGCTATTCAACATAGTATTAGAAGTCCTAGCCACAGCAATTAGACAACAAAAAGAAATCAAAGGCATCCAAATCGGCAAAGAGGAAGTCAAACTCTCACTCTTTGCAGATGATATGATACTGTCTGTGGAAAACCCAAAAGACTCCACCCCAAAACTGCTAGAACTCATACAGGAATTCAGTAAAGTAGCAGGATATAAAATCAATGCACAGAAATCAGTGGCATTCCTATACACCAACAACAAGACAGAAGAGAGACAAATCAAGGAGTCGATCCCATTTACAATTGCACCCAAAACCATTAGATACCTAGGAATAAATCTAACCAAAGAGGCAAAGGATCTGTTCTCAGAAAACTATAAAATACTCATGAAAGAAATTGAAGAAGACACAAAGAAATGGAAAAACGTTCCATGCTCATGGATTGGGAGAATCAACATTGTGAAGATGTCAATGCTACCTAGAGCAATCTACACATTCAATGCAATCCCCATCAAAATACCATCCACTTTTATCAAAGAAATGGAACAAATAATCCTAAAATTTGTATGGAACCAGAAGAGACCCAGAATAGCCAGAGGAATACTGAAAAAGAAAAGCAAAGCTGGCGGCATCACAATTCCGGACTTCCAGCTCTATTACAAAGCTGTCATCATCAAGACAGTATGGTACTGGCACAAAAACAGACACATCGATCAATGGAACAGAATCGAGAGCCCAGAAATGGACCCTCAACTCTATGGTCAACTTATCTTTGACAAAGCAGGTAAGAATGTCCAATGGAAAAGAGACAGTCTCTTCCACAAATGGTGTTGGGAAAATTGGACAGCCACATGCAGAAGAATGAAACTGGACCATTTCCTTACACCACACACAAAAATAGACTCCAAATGGTTGAAAGACCTAAACGTGAGACAGGAGTCCATCCAAATCCTAAAGGAGAACACAGGTAGCAACCTTTTCGACCTTAGCCGCAGCAACTTCTTCCTAGAAACATCACCAAAGGCACGGGAAGCCAGGGCAAAAATGAACTATTGGGATTTCATCAAGATAAAAATCTTTTGCACAGCAAAAGAAACAGTCCACAAAACCAAAAGACAACCGACAGAATGGGAGAAAATATTTGCAAAAGACATATCAGATAAAGGGCTTGTATCCAAAATCTATAAAGGACCTATCAAACTCAACACCCAAAGAACAAATAATCCAATCAAAAAATGGGCAGAAGACAGGAACAGATATTTTTCCAAAGAAGACATCCAAATGGCCAACAGACACATGAAAAAGTGCTCACCATCACTCCGCATCAGGGAAATCCAAATCAAAACCTCAATGAGATACCACCTCACACCCATCAGAATGGCTAAAATTAACAAGTCAGGGAATGACAGATGTTGGCGGGGATGTGGAGAAAGGGGAACCCTCCTACACTGTTGGTGGGAATGCAAGCTGGTGCAACCCCTCTGGAAAACAGTATGGAGGTTCCTCAAACAGTTGAAATTAGAGCTACCGTTCGATCCAGCAATTGCACTACTGGGTATTTACCACAAAGATACAAATGTAGGGACCCGAAGGGGTACGTGTACCCCAATGTTTATAGCAGCAATGTCCACCATAGCCAAACTGTGGAAAGAGCCAAGATGCCCATCGACAGATGAATGGATAAAGAAGAAGTGGTATATATACACAATGGAATATTATGCAGCCATCAAAAGGAATGAGATCTTGCCATTTGCAACGACGTGGATGGAACTGGAGGGTGTTATGCTGAGTGAAATAAGTCAATCAGAGAAAGACATGTATCACATGACCTCACTGATATGAGGAATTCTTAATCTCAGGAAAGAAACTGAGTGTTACTGGAGTGGTTGGGGGTGGGAGGGATGGGGTGGCTGGGTGATAGACATTGGGGAGGGTATGTGCTACGGTGAGCGCTGTGAATTGTGCAAGACTGTTGAATCACAGTTCTGTACTTCTGAAACAAATAACGCAACATATTTTAAGAAAAAAGAGAAAGAAGAAGATAACAGGAGAGGAAGAAAAGGGGAGTATGTCAGAGGGGGAGACGAACCATGAGAGATGATGGACTCTGAAAAACAAACTGAGGGTTCTAGAGGAGAGGGGGGTAGGGGGATGGGTTAGCCTGGTGATGGGTATTGAGGAGGGCACGTTCTGCATGGAGCACTGGGTGTTATGAACAAACAATGAATCATGGAACACTGCACCAAAAACTAATGATGTAATATATGGTGATTAACATAACAATAAAAAAATTAAAGAAAAAAAAGATTTTATTTATTTTTCAACAGAGAGAGAGAGAGACAGCGAGAGAGGGGACACAAGCAGGGGGAGTAGGAGAGGGAGAAGCAGACTTCCCACGGAGCAGGGAGCCCGATGCGGGACTCGATCCCAGGACCCCGGGACCATGCCCTGAGCTGAAGGCAGACGCTTAATGACTGAGCCACCCAGGCGCCCGAAAATTAAAAATTTCTGCTCAGTAAAATACAGAATTAAGAAGATGAATAAGCAAGAAACAGAAAATATTCACCATATATCTATATCATGCTTATATCTATATCTATATATCTGACAACAGTCTTAAACCCAGTATATATAAGGAAATTAATAACAAAAGACAAATATCTCAATTATAAATGGACAAAATAATTGAACAAGCCACAAAAGAAGGTACAAGACTAATGAATAAGCACATGAGAATTTGCTCAATATCATTAGTCTTGGAAATACAAATTAAAGCCATAATGGGGCTTTATTTTACATCTACCACAGTGGCTCAAATTAAGAAGACTGACAACAATTGTTGAGAGTGTGAAATGGTACAACCACTTTGGAAAATTGTTTGGCTCTTCTTATAAGGTTAAGCATACACCTTCATTAAAAAAACAATTTCACTCTAAAATATTTACCCAAGATAAGTGAAAACATATGTCCACAAGAGACTTTTATGTACATTTTAATCATAGTGGACCCAAATTGGAAATAACCCAAATGTGTCTTCACAGGAAAGTGGATAAACAGCTGTGGTATGTTCAGAGAGTAGAATACTATCGAGCAATCGAGAGGGACGAACTGCTGACACTTACATACTGCAGACTGAGAGAAGCCAGGCACACAAGAGTACATAATGTACAAGTTCATTTATATTAAGGTCAAGCATAGGCAAAACTAATCTAACATGACAGATATTCAGAACTGTGGTCGCAATGGGAAGTGAGGATTGCCTGGGAAGGCCACAAGGGAACTTTCTGAGTTGCTAGAAATGTTCTGTATCTTGGCTGTGGTGGTAGATACAATGGTTTACACATTACTCAAATCTCGTTGGAGTGTTCACTTGGAATTTCTGTATTTCACTCAAAGTAAATTTCACATCATTAAAAAAAATCAAGATCAAGATCAAAAATCAAAAATAAAATAAAATAATGCCAGAGTGAGTTTTCATACCAAAGAACTTTGTCACAAATGATGACATAGCAAGGACACTTGCTAGGTGTGTAACCTTATGCAAGTTTTTTTTTAATTATTTTTATTTTTTAATTTTTTTGAGAGACAGTGGAGCAGGGGGCAGAGAGAGAGGGAGAGAAAGAATCTCAAGCAGGCTCCATGCTCAGCAGTGCAGAACCTGACACAGGACTCATTCTCCTGAGCCTGAGATCTTGACCTGAGCCAAAATCAAGAGTCAGATGCTTAACTTAACTGAGCCACCGAGGCTCCCCCTCATGCAAGTTTCATAACTGCTCTGAGCTGAGTTTCTTCTTCTGTAAATTGAGGACATATATCTCATGGGATTAAGAGAATTACTGAATTACCTGTGACAAGGAATATAAGGTATTTCTCAGAGGATTAAAAGAAGTAAGTGATCAGTACATAGTTTATAAAATATGCTGCCTTTTACTTTCTCAAATTTTGAATATAACACTTTTTTTTCAAAATACTTTCTGTGTGCCCTTTTGGCAAGTATACTTACTACTTTGCTTCGTTTCATCAATCCAGATGTGAACCCAATCCTATCACTGGTTTCACAAAATTCTACTCACATTAAATATTTTGTAAATTTGGTAATATTACTCACCTCTTCTATTTCTCCTCCTTTCTCTTTTCTCTTATCTTTGGAGAAATCAGAAATTTCTCCTATCTGTGATATGCACAGATGTTCTAACCGCATGAGGATCCCTCGGAATATCACCTTCTATTATCAAGTGTGTGTGTGTGTGTGTGTGTGTGTGTGTATGCGTGTGCACATGTGCATTTTAGAAAAATATGGTTTTCTTCAGCATGTTGCATCTATCTACTTGTTTTCTACTGCATCTATATTCCCATATATTATACTGTCTTTGTAACAGAGGGGCTATGCCATTCTAAGTGTCTGATATGCCCATGGTCCCCTACTGACGAAGCAAGAACTGCAAGCAGTTCATTACGGTAGGGGTGGCCACAGCTGAATGGCAGGATTAGTTACCAGTGGCTCTAAACCTTCTTACTGGGTGTACAGATCCAAACTTTAAGGGCACTTACACAGTAGACTCTAGAAGACAGTTGCAGAACAAGTGATAGAGAAGATAATAAATGGAAGCCATGATATAGCAGAAGCCCTTAGGTGAGCAGAAATTAGTTCAGGTGGACTGATCACCAAGTAGCTGCAAGCTGCAATAGAAGGGCATGGATCAGCCATAACTGTCAACTACAGAAAAGACAACTGGAGAGCCAGGTTGCTGGAGCTGGTGACCCCCTAATGATGTTCTAATTCTCTAGAAGGCCTGACTTCCAATTGCCAGTGTTTCTATTACTCTGTGAGACCCAGCTATAAATCTGTTGCTTTTATGTGTTTTCTATGTTGATTCTTCTACATCCTGTCACCTAAGATGTCATGACAGTCTTACTCCATCCTCTGGAACAAGAAAAGACCTGATTAAGGCAGGAATAGGAGAGATGCTGAGATTTAGAACTTCAGACAAGTCTGTCAATTTCTAGTGATTCCAAATGGAAGGGGATCTCTCAATCTCTCTGCCTCGCTCTTTGTCTTGCTCTCTCTCTCTCCTTCTCTTCTTAGAAGCAGACTCTTTACCATAGTTTCTTTGGCCTTTCTTCTGTGGCAAGATATGATCAGACAGTGATGTCCCCTTACCAGGAAATACCTCTTCCATCACTGGCTGGGATTTCATCCTGCAATTGTTCAGGCTCGAGGGAGGCAGCATGAACTCTGACAACGCAGAGCAAACACTCTTCCCTTGTGCTTTCCTCAGAGCCTTGACACTCAGGCTCTTGCTTCTGCCTGATGCAGCCTCATCTGTCTCTATTGAAATGGTAGAGCACAATTGTTCTCTATGTTCCCTCAACCCCAAACACAGACATGTGCATTCAGCATGCAGGTTCTGGGCCCCTTCATTGCAGCTGAATGAAGTTCTCATCCCATTATCTTCAGCTCCGATTTCCTCCTCACTGGTCATTGCTGGTCCTTGCTTGCTGCTTCAGTTCTGTGTAGCTCTGCCCAGTCCCTGTTCCCTCTAGTCCTACTAATATTGGTTCCCAGAGGTGACTGGACTTCACCAGGGAATAATGGCTCCTTTAGGGAAGTAACTTAAGGTCATTGCGTTTACATGTTCACCCAATCTGATGCAATGTCACAAACTCCTCAGACTTCCGAGGAGCGTCCCCATACCAATCTTCATCTGTCTGAGTGAGAGAACCGAGTCTAAGGCTCCCTCAGCATCACCCTCTGGGAAATGCTAGCCCCCTTCCTCTGCATGCATGGAATGGGGCACAAGCCTACTTAGGTAAAGTTCAGTTTGCTAAGTGGTTAAAGTCCTTGGAATCCTTTTTCTAAAACATTTGCTATAGCTCTTCCTGAGGCCTGGGCCCCATTTTTAAATGAACCTTAAGTATCTGATTATGACCTTCCTCTGCTCTTTTCTCTGAAGGGCTGTTGTGTTTAGTGCTATCAGGACTGTTTACTCATGCTCTTGTCCCAAGATACCACACATAGATGGAGTTCAGGTAAGTATCTGGTACAACTCTAGTTCATAGAACATATAAATCATGTGAGTTTCCTCATTAAATATTTTTGCATAACAAGAAAAAATAGAAGGCCTGTAAAGGAAAAAACTCAAAATGAAAATTGATCAATGTGGCTAGAAAAGCTTCTGTAATGCCACAGGAGAATCACTGCATTTTCCCTGCCCACTCTAATTATTACCTTCCATTTTACTACAGAAGCTAAATTATTGTTGTCACACCACATGACATCAAATTATCATTGGATGCTAGCCAACTAGGCAGAAACTGGAGTCTGGTTGAAATACCAAGTGAGTAAATATTCCAAGCTTCAAGAGAAGCAAAGGCAAATGTGAAATGAACTTGAGTTCAGGCATGTTTATTTGGACCTTTGGTTTGTACAAGATGGAGATCCCATACATGGGTCCTTCTCATCACCTGAGTAGTGCCCACCAGAAGGTAGGTCACGCTAACTTGTCAAGTCAACAGACATTCTTTGAAGGGGGCTCGGGTGAGGGGTACTTTAAGAATTCTTTATGCCACTCACTCTTTTAACAATAAAAAATGACAGTGGTCTTTTAGACCCGTTCTTATATCAAGATCTCCCATGTACTCTCACATCTACTAACTTGAACATGAATCATTTAGGTGAATCCTACTCATTTTTCAGGTTCCAATTGAGATGTCCCTTCTTCCAGGAAGTCTTCCCTGACAATCTCAGTTTGAGTAGTTTGCTCAAACCCTTCCTATTTGCTCTCTTAGCCACATCTATTTTCCTCTTCATATCCCATTTATATCATAGCCCACTTAAAATTATGCCATTCTGACCAGCGTGTAAGCAATTTGAAGTTAGAGATGGTGCCTGTTCTTTTCATTGTTCCTGGCACTTGGGTATATTCTGTTCTATTCCACAAAAAAAGCGTTGAATAGAATGGAGTGTCTCTCATGAGTACTAATTTATCAGGATCAGAGCATGCAGCACTTTGGGGGGCTTTGGAGGAAAGAGAGGAGTTGGTGTGGAGAGAGGGAAGTGACTTTGATAGGAAATCTGTGCCAGGCAGCTTGCAAAATGCTTTACACATCCTGTCTATTTATTCTTTACAGCAACCTTTAGAGGTCATCTAATCCAACTTTTCACAGATGAGAAACCGGAGGGAAACATTCTCAGTGGTGACAAGAATTGCCCTATTTATGTATGTATGTCTGTTTTTATGCCCTATTGAATCACACCCCAGGGCTTCTGTAGCTTTCTCATCTAGTGTGCCCTTCACATAGTAGTCACTCATAAAGTTCAGCTTATCTCTCAAAATCCAGTCCAAGCATTTCCTCTACCTTAAATCTTCCCATGAGAGGGTTTCCTACTTCGCCACCAATCCTTTCAATCAGAATTAAAGATTGCTTCCTTTGAACCTCTCTTAAACTGGAATTTCTAGGAGATACGTGAATATAGTTGCTCAGCACAGGGGCTTTGCACTCAAACTCCCTGAGTTTCAATCTTCCTCCCTCATGCATCGGCCCTATGACCTTGGGCAAGTTACTTAACCTCCCTGGCTTTGTTTGCTCTCTTATTGTATCAGCCAGGGTTCAACCAGAAAAGCAGAGCCTGTCTTAGATATATATTAAGAGACTTATTGCAAAGAATTGGTTTCTGTGATTGCGAGGGCTGGTTACCCAAGTCTAAAATCCATCAGGCAAGTCCATCAGAAAGGGCAAGTTGAAACTCTGAGGTATCAGATAAAGCTGTTGTCCAAAGTTAGAATTTCTTCTTCATCAGGGAAGGCTCAGTGGCTCTTTTAAGGCCTTTCAACTGATGGAAGCTGGTCCACCCAGTTTATCTAGGATAATATCTCTTGAAGTCAACTGATTAAGGACTTTAATCATATCTGCAAAATATCACCATGGCAACACCTAGATTAGTGTTTGATTGGATAACTGAGGACTGTAGCCTTGCAGAGTTGACACATCAGAAGTCCATTGCACTACAGAGGGAGTCAGGGGAGCCTAACAATGGAATCTATCTACATCATAGGGCCATTACAGAGAGTAAATGGGTTTATCCATATCATGTATTTAGAATAGTGTTTGGTAGGTGATAAGGCCTCCATAAATGTTGACTCTTAATATAATGTTTATTATGTTATATTAAAATAATTTTTACATGCCTACTTTCTCTTCTAGACTTTGAATTCTTATATTCATGTAAGTACCCAAAGCTTTGTATAGAGCCTGACATACAGTATGGTTTATTAAGTTCTGCAAATGAAAATTAATTTCTTTCAATTTTGAAATGGCTTACAGACAACCTAGAAGAATGCCATATGAGGGATCCATTAATGAAGACTACTCCTCTTCATTGATTTTTCCCTTGCATTGGAAGACTAAGGAGATATAACATTGCGGGACATTTCTAAAGAAGGAAAGAGAATGGTGGTACATACCAACTGAGTTCCACAGCTTTCTTTTTAATATTAGTTTCTAATGGTAGCACAGAGCATGTTATAGTTTGCTAGCAGGCCAGGTAGGGGAAGCTCCACCAAATAGTCCAGGACTTGGAAATATATTAAGCCTAAGAATAGAAGTAATTTGATGTTCTGCTGATTCACTATGTAAAGATGTAAGAAAAAGCGTTTTACTTTCTCTTATGTCCAAGAAAGAAGTTCATGTTTACAATAAAGGGATTTTCATTCCACAAAAATTCAAATAATGACTGAGATCTAAGTTCACATATCTGTAAGATAAGAAAATGAAGCTAAAATCCACTGAGGCACCCAAATCATGTAGACTGTCATTTCCTGTACTCCCTCTGTCCACATCTGGATGCAGATTTGTTTTACACAGTATAACCTAATACAGTAGGAGAATGAGACTCTTCAGTAATTTCTTCTTTTGTGTGGTGAGGATGTTGCAATATCTAAGATCCAAAGACTATAGTTGCGGCATGGAGGGATTCATGTTAACTCTTCATTTTTTACTTTCTTTGGATTTTTTTCATCTGTAAAAGTTTCTTAGACTTAGCACTTGCGTGCAAATATCACACTTAAGCGCAGTTGCAAAGAAAGCTCAACTGATATGGCTTTAGAATGATCCTGTTTGCAAGGCTAAGTGTAAGCAGTGTTGAACGTTTAAGAAATGCGGATAAAATTCAGGTGCTGGTAAACAGTTTGTACGCTTACTTGAGATAAAAGATCAGATAAAAGTGTAACGTTAACTTTTCATCACCCAACAGTTTTCAGCAGTTCAGATAGCACACATATGCTCTACACAATTTAGGAATGACTTGTTACGAAAGGATTGAAAGCACGGTTGGATTTATTCAATAAGTGTGTAAACTCCATTCTTCACAAAATCTTTACATATTATATACTATAAATAAATAAACACATAAAGTTAGTGTGATATAGTTCCTAATTTCCTTTGTCTTAATTTAAACTGCTTTAATCCAAAAATTTTCACGGTGGCCAGATTTTTATTAAATTCTGTTTGAGAAAGAACATTCATGAATTCCTAAATTTGGTACTAACCAGTGAACAATGGATCATCCATTTACTCATTTACTTATAGACATTTATCAGGTGCCTGCTAGGTGCAAGAAATGCGGTAAGCATCAGTGTTACAAATAGAAAATGGAAATTCCAGTCTAGTAGACAAGCTATCCGAACAGTGTTTGGGAAAAATAAAATGCTAGGGAAGAGCACAGGAGAGGTTCCCAGGATCTAAATATTATAGAAAGCTTCCTGGAGGAAATGACATCCACACTGAAATGTGAACAAATTCATCAGGTGAAGGGTGTGTACATGTATAGGTGTGTATCCATGGGGAAAGGGATCGTAGGCAAGCTTAAAGTTTTGCAGACAAAGAGAATAGAATATGTGAGGGTTCTGTGGCCAGTAGAAGCATGGCACATTCCAGTTGTACTATATTTAATTTTAGTACAACTAAAACTAAAATAAAGAATTATTTCTGGCATGCTTGTTATAGGAGGGAGACAGAGGGCATAGATGGCAAGAAGACTGGAAAAGTAGAAGTCAAAAAATGAAGCATGGTAGATGATTCAAGAAATATTTAAGAGGTATATCTCACATTTTTATTAAAGATAAGATTTCAGTGGTGAGGGAAAGGATAGCTCTCAGGGTGCTGATGTGAGCATATGGTGGTGCTATTTTCTTAAAAAATGAACCTAGGAGGCAAGGTTTTCAGGTAAGATAACACAATTGGGTTGGATTTCTGGGTTTGAAATGCCAGTGGGATCTCAAGTAGCAAGGCCTACTGGGCAGTTAGATATATGGTTCTGACTCAGAAGCCCCCACTATAGAAGCAAATTTGTGATTCTTCATCATATGCACTAGGGTCTGACAACTTTGACACCATTGACATTTTGGGCCATGTAATTCTTTGCTATGAGGACCAATCTGTGCACTATATTTACCAACATCCTTGACCTCTACTCACTGAATGGAATATGTTACCAGATATTGGCAAATGTCCCCTGGGGTACAAAATTGCTCCCAGCTGAGAAGCACTGATATGGTACCTAATCCATGAACGTGGGTGAGGGTAGAAAGTGAGAGGAGAACAGGTCTCAAATTAGAATACTTAAAGACACTTTTATGGCCCAAGAAGAGAAAGAAAACCCCATAAAAGAGATTGACAAGGAGTGGTCAGAGAAGGAAGGGAAAAAAAATCCCACAGAAGCCAAGGGGAAAAACATTTCAGTAAGAAAGATGTGATCCATGAGTGCAAATGTGGCTAAGAAATTTACTTAGATGAAATCTGAAAAGCAGCTTCTTTTTGGCAGCAAATGTGTCATTGACAATTTCAATGAAAATAATTCTGTTGGAGTTAGGAGGAAGAAGCCAGGGGGCAGTGAAGTGAGAATATGAGTTCATATTGTGTTGTGTTGTTTTATCTAACTAAACATGACAGCCCCAGTGGGAGAACATGGACCACTAAAAAGATCTTGGGTTGGAGTTTTGAAAGGGGTTCAAGGGACCGTCCAGGGCAAATGGAAGCTGATGATATTGACAAGGGAGTGATTGAAGTGGGGGACTATGGAAGGTAAACTGGATAGTGAGAGAAATGAATGTAAGGGCTGAGGTGATGGGCACAGAGAAGGCAGAGAGTTGAGAGTCAAAGTCTCTATGAGTAAGGGTGTAAGGAAAGTGAGAATTTCTGAGGGGAAAATTTGGAAGTCAGTAGAATAATTATTGACCAGATTGGGCCTTGGTTTGTTTGTCAATAAGTTTGGGGGTTAGCCTAGATGCCCCCAATATGGCTTCAGACTTGTTTTAGATCAGTAAGAATCTTTCTGATTCTTACACGATAGAAATAAGACTACGAAGTGAAATATATATATATATATATATATATATGTTTGTCTATATCTATGAAAACTTACTGATACCATGTTTTTCTTAGATACCCTTCTGTTTGATTTGGGGCTCTCTTAATTTTGATGCTATAAATTTGGTCCTGGTTTTAATGCTATATGTTTGATGCTATAAGTTATTTTATTTTCAACACTTAGGTCCACCCAGTAGACTTTGAAAGATTCTTTGATAGATTCTTTAGCTTAGATATATGACATAGTTTTTGGTTCAACAGGTTTACTTTGGAGAGGAGCATAAGTTTTCAAGAAATACAAAGATCAGGGAACCTTTGTTTTTGTGGGCTTTCTTCCCGGTTAGCATACTTTTCTTTTGGGTGGTATCCTCCTCTCTCCACTGATCCTTTCTGACAGGCCAGCAATAATAAAAGCTAAAAGGTTGTGTCTTCTAGGAAAACGAGAAGCCTATAAAACAAGATCAGAAAATGGAGGACAAACACTTCTGTTTTGCCTTCTGACACTCCAGGCATATATCACTATATGATTTCAGCATCTCTTCCTCTGGAATCTGGACATGTGCTTATAGGCTGTGATCTTACCTCTGACTGAGCATCAGAATCACTTGTGGACATTTAAAAAAACATAATAAAGTTTCTCAGAACTCATCCTAAATTTACTCAATCAGCATCTCCGGTGTGCTTGCCTGAGACTGATTTTCTACACGTGGCTTCAGGCAGACAGTTTGGTGCTGGCACTGGAGATGAAAGATACATTATCTCAGCTAGAAAGTAACTGTCAGCTCTCACCCTCTTCCCTGTTCCCCGAATTTCCACTTTCCAAAGTGGAGATGCATTTCACTTCCAAAAGTTGCCAACTCTGAATTAGAACAAGACTTAAGCAATAAAGGAGCTAGAGTTAAGACCCCAAGTGATTCTTCCAACCTCTTCCGCATCTACTTCTTGTCCTTAGGGTAAGCATCAGCCAGCTCATGGGAGAAGCATTCCATTGTGATTGGTCATTGGTTCATTTATTCCAAAAACATTGATTAAGTGCCGGTATACTCTAAAGATGTCATACATTTCAGGCTATGAGCAAACTAGGTGATAAAACCATGTCCTGAAGAAATTAATCAGCTCTTGCTCACGTGCACTTTCCCAACAAGACTAGCATCCAACAAAACTTTACATCAAAATACCAATCATCACATTTTCCCTAAATGAGGAATGCGTGAAAAGCAGGAACAGGAAGTGTGATACAGTCCGTTCATCTGAGGTTGTGTTCCAAGAAGACTTTCCCAATGATGTCCCTGATTTTGAAAGAGAAGCCCTAGCTGAAGCCAGGGTGGGAGCAAGTAAATGCTTCTGGCTCCTTAGTTCATCATCCCATGTGCTATCTTGTTGGGGTATTACAATTGCTTTGCCGTGCAGAGAGGCCAGTGGCCATTTCTTTTTCTTTTTTTTAAAGATTTTTATTTATTTATTTAATAGAGATAGAGAGAACATAAGTAGGCAGAGCGGCAGACAGAGGGAGAGGGAGAAGCAGGCTCCCCGCTGAGCAGAGAGCCTGATGTGGGACTTGATCCCAGGATCCTGGGATCATGACCTGAGCCTAAGGCAGCCGCTTAACTGACTGAGCCACCCACGCGCCCCCCAGTGCCCATTTCTTGATGAACTTTTAAGTTACACTTTTATTGGGCACTCTTTAGTACTGTCTTCCAAATCTTTGACTACATTTTTCTAAGCTGAAAAATTATAAGATCCTGTTCTTAGCAAATGTCTTCTCTGAGATAAGAGGTTATCAGTTTAGTGCTTCTCCTCCTTTCCAGAGAGAAAGCTGAGGTGGATTTGACAAATGGTTGGCAGGCTGCTCTATAGAACTACTTGAGTCTGGGTGGGTGTTGGAGCCTCAGGAGGGAAAAAACAATAAGGAAGCCAACAGAAGGGGGCTCCCCAGCTGCACTGAAGCAAGCTCTGGTTTGTACTTTACCTACTAAAAAGCCAGATAAAATGTGAATAAGTATTTACTCTCCTTAAAACATCTGAAAAACAACAACAATAACAACTAATTGGAATCTTAAAGCTAAAGAGAATATAACCTAGAAGAGTGGCTCTTGAGCTTTCGTTTTACGGGAATCACTGGCAGGCTTGTTAAAACACAGGATCCTGGGCTCCACTCCTAGATTTTCAGATTCACTAGGTCTGGGGTGAGTCCCAAGAATTTGCATTTTTACTAGGTCCCAGGTGAGGTCCTGATGGTGCTAATTCTTTGACTCCTCTCTGAGACCCACTGCCCTAGAACCACTGCCCTATGATCTTGTGATCCCATGGTTTCAATAAGAGACGTCTTTTGGTGCCATGTGAGACCTTTATGTGCAGAGACATCACCACTTTTGGTAGCTGGATCCTTAGTCCTCTCAAGCAGATGTCAGAAACTCGCTTGCCAAATGCAAATCTTCACATTTTTAAAATTAGATGCCACCATGTTCTTTTGGGAGGTTTCACTTATAAATCTGGATCTCCAGCTTCTTTTGAAAAAATCAGAATAGCTATAGCACCGTGGCCCTGCTTTGCCACCTGGCAGCCCTCTGCTGGAGATGAAGTGGTGGCTATCCACCTTAGACAGTCGTGTTCTCCCCTCACCTCAGCTTTCTCTCAGGCTCCCCAGATTATCAAAAACCCCAGACACACTCATATTCGAATCTCACAGTCCATTCAAAGTGTTTTTGGAGTTATGCGGTTGATCACTTAGGACTATTTCTCCCTTACTGCCCTTGTTTGAAAGGTCTTGGAATGAAGAATAATAAAGGCTATTTCTTATTATGTTTGCTATCTATGCACAATACGATATAACATAGTGTTAAGTTAGGGATATATTTGCAGGAAATCAAGCTTACTGTAAACTTACATAAAACATATTATTCTAAATGAAAATAATACCCCAAGATCCTTACCTTGGCTTAGAAGTATGAACTATGACCTGACGTAATACTCCACTAGGGAGTTTTAGAGTCAATTTCACCGAATTCATTTTATCTGCCAATGCTGACTACTTCCCGAGTTTCTATAAAAATTGAATCTGTAGCATGGTGGCTGGAAAAACAAACATATTTAAAATTCTTAGACTCTTTGGAGAGTCTATTGCTGCCTTTGACTCTGTGATATTTCTCTAAATTCTTTGGAACAAAGTCCTAGCCTCCGGATCTTTCAAAGAAGGGATTTGCACTAAAACTAATATTCCTAGTCCATGCTCATCAGTGTCAGAGGCTGCCTTTTGCGCTGAGATCCCTCAATATTCACAATCACTTCACACTTTAATTGGGACAGTTTCCCTAAATTCAAAGGCAGAAAGTCCTGTAGAACTTGCTTTGTTTAACAAAGGAGGCTTTCTTTCCCAAACTCCTCTGGCTTTGGTGACTTGGAAAATCTTATTAGCCAGATGAAAAAAAAAATTCCAATACCAACTCTGGGACTCGAACAGCTATTTGGAGGCTTGCGAAGAGCAAGAACCCAATTAAGCAGCTCAGCAGCACAGGCCCAAGTGTAGTGTGGTGGACCCGGGGTGCCCTCACACACCTCGTCCCGCTGAGCTGCCTTTAAGCTCTCTGTCAAAATGGCATGAGTCTGACTGATTCATTTCCCAACCTCAAGACACCAGTGGAGGGCAAAGCTAATGCAGGCTGGGAGTAGCCGGATCAGGGAGATATGACGCTGATATCTAAACAGGGATTTGGATGGAGCAGAGGCAGGCTTAAAACAACCTTCTCATAACAAAATAAAATGGCTAAACGGAGCTGCAAAAGCATTTTCTTTGACCCTTTTGTCCTTAGTTTCAAGAGGAACAAATATGTTCTACTTTCTTCGCTTGACCTCTTATCTAAGAAAAAAATGACCCTTACCCCCAGGAATGGTGCTGACAAATCTTGTATAGGTCTGGTTTGAAAAGAAATGAAGCTCAGGTGGTGGCTGAATCTGCAGAGGAATCCAGGGAATTTTAGGATGTTCCAGTATGGCAGCCCCAAGAGGGATTCAGGCCTGGAGGGGTTCCTGGTTAGAGGCCAACCACTGCACCTCGGCCCCTTAGGTGATTGGAACTGAAGGTGAGCGCTCTGAGGCTGGGGGCTAGAGCCAATTTGAATACTCATTTTCCAAGTGATTCTTATATGCTACTGTTACCTTAAAAACATTTGGCACGATATTTTAGAAGCAGAACCATGTAAAACTTTATTAGGATTTAAGTTATCCCTACCCATGCAAAAGTAAGAGTTTCAACTTGATTTCAATCAAAGTCCACTTCTTGTGAAAACCAAGCTTCTGAGCCAAAGAAAAGTGGATAATGTTGTTAATATTAGTTACTTAATAACTTGCAGTTTTGAAGAGATTCTGTTTTTTGTGCTTTTGATCTAATTATCAAGTTAACTTCCAATTATTTTATCTTCTGTGTTCTGTCCTAAATGGATTCATCCAGTAATTTCCATGCCTGTATTCTGTCTCCCAACCTGGCATTTAGCAGTCATCATGTGTCTGTCTATTAGGTACTCTGAAGCAAATAAAAACAATTTTTTGGTGTTTTTTGTTTTATTTTTCTCTCAAAGGGATTACAGTTTAGTTAGGGAAATGAGTCTAGCACAGGAGCCTCAAGAAAATTTATAGGCTAGGGTTCACTTTACATTAGGTGTAATTCAGAGTTCTACTCTGGACCTTTTTCTCTACTCATTTACTTCCTCTCTTCGGAGGTTCTTATATGCACCCACAGATAACCCCTATATCACTATCTCCAACCCCAAATTTTTTCCAGATGCTTTTTTTAATTTATGTATTAACATATAGCTTTGCTTACATTTAAGGTATACAACATATTAATTTGATACATTTGTATAGTAATATGATGCCATTGTAGCGATATTTAGCACCTTTATCATGTTATATAATTATCCCTTCTTTCTAGTGGTTGGAATAATTAAGTTCTAGTCTCTTAGCAAGTTTGATGATAATACAATATTGTTGTCTATATTCATTGTACTGTGCATTAGATCTCTATGGCTTATTTGGTGGCTCAGTTGGTTAAGTGCCCAATCCTTGATTTCAGCTCAGGTCATGATCTCAGGGTGGTGGGGTCAAGCCCTGCATCAGGCTCCACACTCAGTGAGGAGTCTGCTGGAGATTCTCTCTCTTCCTCTCCCTCTGCCCTTTCCCCTGTTCTCTCTCTCTCAAATAAATAAAAAATCTTTTAAAAAATCCTGTTTTCATTTGGTATGGATATATATCCAGAAGTGTAATTGTGGGCTCTTTGGTAAATCTAGTTTTAATCCTTTGAGGAATCTCCAAATTGTTTTCCATAGTGTTGGGACCAAATTACATTCCCACTAATAATGTATAGAGGGTCACTTTTCTCCACATTTCCACCAGCACCTGTTGGTTCCTGTCTTCTTGATAGTAGCCATTCTAACAGGTATGAGGTGCTATCTCATTGTGGTTTTGATTTGCATTTCTCTGGTGATTAGTGTTCTTGAGCATCTTTTCATGTGCTTGTTGGCCATTTGCATGTTCTCTTTAGAAAAAAATGTCTATTTAGTTCTGTCCATTTTAATCAGATATTTTTTGTTAGAGTTTAATGAGTTATATACTTTATTTTTTAAAAAAAATTTAAACTTAATTTAATTTTATTATGTTATGTTAGTCACCATATAATACATCATTAGTTTTTGATATGGTGATCCATGATTAATTGTTTTCATATAACACCCAGTGCTCCATGCAGTACATGCCCTCCTTAATACCCGTCCCTGGGCTAAGCCATCCCCCCACCCTGCTCCCATTTAAAACCCTCAGTTTGTTTCTCAGAGTCCATGGTCTCTCATGGTTCGTCTCTCCCTCCGATTCCCCCCCTTCATTTTTCCCTTCCTTCTCCTAATGTCCTCCATGCTGTTCCTTATGTTCCACAAATAAGTGAAACCATATGATAATTGACTTTCTCTGCTTGACTTATTTCACTTAGCATAATCTCCTACATCCATGCTGATGCAAAAGTTGGGTATTCATCCTTTCTGATGGCTGAGTAATATTCCATTATATATATGGACCACATCTTCTTTATCCATTCATCTGTTGAAGGGCATCTTAGCTCTTTCCACAGTTTGGCTATTTGCGGACATTGCTGCTATGAACATTGGGGTGCATATGGTTAACCCCTTATCAGATATATGGTTTGAAAAAATTTTCTCCCATGTTGTAGGTTGCCTTTTTATTTGTTAATTTGTTTCTTTTGCTGTGCAGAAGCTTTTAAGTTTGATGCGGTCCCATTTGTTGAGTTTTTCTTTTGCTGTTTGTGCTTTTGGCATCATAGCCAGAAAAATCATTGCACCAAGACCAATTTTGAGGAGCTTCTTCCCTATGTTTTCTTCTAGGAGTTTTATGGTTTCAGGTCTTAAGTTTAATTCTTTGGCCCATTTTGAATTAATTTTTGTGGTTGTTGTGAGATAAGGGTCCAGTTTCATTGTTCTGCATGTGTTTCCCCAGTTTTCCTAGCACTGTTTGTTGAAGACTCTCCTTTCCCGAGTGTTCTCAACTCCCTCGTCAATTATTAGATGACCATATATGCAGGAGTTTAATGTTGGGCTCTCTATTCTGTTCCATTGGTCTATGTGTCTATTTTTGTGCCAGTATCATGATGTTTTTATTACCATTGCTTTGTAGTAAGGCTTAAAATCAGGAAGTATGATACCTCTGACTTTGTTCTTTTTCCTCGGGATTGCTTTGGCTATTCAAGGTCTTTTGTGTTGTCATACAAAATTTAGGATTGTTTCTTCTATTTCTGTGAGGAATGTTTTTGGAATTTTGATGGAGATTGTGTTAAATCTATAGATGGCTTTGGGCAGTATAGGAATTTAAACAATATTAATTCTTCTGATCTATAAACACAGGATATCTCATGTTGTTCTCCATGGTTCCTTCCTCCACCCTTGGGAGTTTGCTGTTTTTCCAGGGCTTTCCTTAGTCACATCTGAGGTGGGGCTCATGGAGAATGCCCTCCTTGGGAGATAAGTAGACCTTGAAGATGCCCCTTGCTCATGGAAGATTGGGGTTGGGAGCAAGGGGTGATTTAAAATTCAAACAGTGAAAGCCATCTGTAATCCTGGCTTGTGGCATATTTGACAATTCAACTCACTTGAAAACTTAAAAAGCTCCTGATCTATTTACTTCTGGTCAGTTTCATATGCCAGTAACACACCTACCATTCTTTAGGGTATGGTTCTCAAATCTGCTCTATCTTTGCTCTGTTAATCCCATGCCTCTCACCTGACTTAATGGCAGGCAACCCAAGACCAAACAAAGCCAATAGTGTCTCACTACCTTCTGTTTTCTACTTTTCACATTAGAATACAAGTTAAGTCAATACCTATTCTACTTACCAAGTTATAATAGGAAGACCTGTTATCAATGTTTATAATGAATCTACATCTTTCCAGCCGTTAGTAATAGTTTCCCCATATGGTGGGCTAGAACTCTCCATACATTATTAGACCTTTTAAGGTAAGAAGAAAATGGACAAAATATTTCCCCAGAAAACAAAAGATATTAAGCTATAGCTATTAAGATAATCATCAAATAAAATTTTTTTAAGATAGGGAGAAAGTCCAAATGCCAAAACAGCTAAATATGGCTGTTTTGAAATCCTCCAACTCTAAACATCTCCTGAGCATAAATAATTAATAATAGTATGAACTTATGTTAGGTTGGTGAAATATTTTCTGATTTATTGAGATCTTTTGTACAAATTAAATAAATACTTTTTAAAAAATTGATAACCTTTTTAAAGAAAAGTTTTAGGTTTACAGAAAAGCCAAGCAGAGAGTAGAATTCTCAGATAGCCCTCCAACCCCTTCCAAGTCTCCCCTATTATTAACGTCTTGCATTAATGTGGTACAGTTATTATAACTGATGAGTTAATATTGACAAATTATTATTAACTGGAGTTCATGATTTACATTAGAGCTCACTCTTTGTATTGCACATTCTGTAGGTTTTTACAAAGGTATAATGACATGTCTCTACCATTACAGCATCAAACAGAATAGTTTCATTGTCCTAAATCTCCCCTCTGCTCTGCCTACTTATTCTTCTGTCTTTCCCCCAAGTTCCTGGCTAAAAGTTTTTTAAAGATAAATATAATAAATTGATGTTATATTACCTACATATGGTTAAGTACTCACATCTTTAGTGCCCAACCTGATAAATATTTACATATCACATTTGGGCTCATTGAAATTATTCAATATATGAAGGTGAAAAGGTGAAAGTGAAATCATCTAATTTTGCATTATAGAGCTGAATATTAATAATAATTTGGTGATTATTATCCCAAACATTTCTATCTATAAATTTATTTTATGCATATAAATACATAAATAAAATGTATGCTATTCTCTACTCTGCTATTTAAAAGTGTATGTTTGGTGTGGTTTGGTTTTGACTAATGACTGACATACAAATAGTTTTGCAAGTAGAAGCTCCTTATTCTTTGTTGTTAGCTAACAAACAAAAAACAGAAAACAAAACACTGGAGGAATTAATGAAGTTGTCAGCTCAGGAAAATAACTCATAAAAGACCACTTAATGATTTTTTGCATGTAATTTTGAAGAGTTTCAAAGGTAAGTGAACTACAGTAAGCCTCCTTCCATTTCCTACCACCTTTTTAATGTATGTGAACATGGTTTCTTTTGCTTTAACCACAAAACCTAAGAGAATTGATGCTGAACTTCTCATTCTAAAGGTAATAGTTCTCCATACAAATAATGCATTTCAAAAAAAGAGCAAGGAAAACAAAAAGGTATACATAGTCTATGTTGTTGGTGCAGTTCTAAACTAAAGTTTTTTCTGTACATTTAATAACAAATTTGTAATATATTTGCCTCAATCCAGTTGGGCTGCTATAATAAAATACCAGCCATGGTGGTTTAGAAAACAGCTCACAGTTCTGAGGCTGGAAGCCTAAGTTGAGGATGTCAGGGTGGACTTGTGAGAGCCCAATTCAGGGTCCCAGCTTCTTGATAAGGACCAAGAGAGCTCTGTGGGGTTTCTTTTATAATAGCACTAATCCCATTCATTAGAACACAGTCCTCATGACCTAATCACCTCCCAAAGCCCCACCCAATACTATCACCTTGGGGGGTAGGATTTCAAATTTGCTATGGTTTGAATGTTTGTATCCCCCCAAATTCATATATTAAAAGGGTATGTTTTGTATCTTTATCTGCAGGGGGGTTACATGAGTGTAATGAAAATCCATCATGCATGTGTGTCTGTGTGAGACAGAGATTTCTTTGAAAGTAGTCATCCTGCTAGTCTACATATTTAGTCCAAAATAATTCCATATAACAGTCCTAGCTTTCTACTGTTGCTATAACAAATTACCACAAAGGCAGTGGCTTAAAACAACACAAATTTATTATCTGATAGTTCTAGAGGTCAGAAGTCCAAAATGGATTTCACTGGGTTAATATCAAGTAGTCAGCAGGGCTGCATGTCTTCTGGAGGCCCTAAGGGGGAGTCCATTACCTGTCTCTCCCATCCCCGCCCCCCCCTTGGCTACTGGCTGCATCTCTCTAGCCTCTGCTTGTGTTGCCACATTTTCTCTGACTCCCTTGCTTCCCTCTTTCCCTTTTAGGGACCTTAATGATTATGTTGGGCACATCTGGATAATCCAGGATTGTTTGTCTATCTCAAGATACTTAATTACATCTACAAAGCCCCTTTTGTAATGGAGGGTAATATATTCCCCAGGTTCCAATGAATAAGATCTTTCAAGGGCCATTATTTTGTTACCATAATAACCCATAAGTAAAACATGAATCACAATGGGAATAAGAAAATTCTGTTAGTTGAATGAAAATGAAATACAACATACCAAATACATAGGACTCAATGGAAGTTGTGGTTCAAGGGACATTTATAACCTTATCTGCTTTTTTAAAAAAAGCAAGGATTCAAATCTATGATTTGTGTCTGCTTTAATACTCTAAAAAAGAAAAAAAAACAAATTAAATACAAAGCAAGCAGTAAGAATACAACAATAAAAATAAGTGTAGACATAAGTGAAATTGAAAACAGAATTCCAAAAAAGAAAATTAACAAAAGCAAAAGCTTTTCTTTTAAGTACCAAGAAAATTGTTAAACTTGTAGCCAGACCTACCAAAAAAGAGAGAAGACACAAATTACTAATGTCAGAAATAAAAGAGGGAGCATCACTTCAGATATTACAGATGATGAATAGATATTAGTGGAATATTTTCAACAACATTTTGCCAATAAATATGATAAGTTCCTTGAGAGACACAGCATACCAAAGCCTGCTCAAGGAGAAATAGGTAACTGAATAATCTGATATTAAGAAATTAAATGTATAGTTGAAAGTCTTCCTACCAGATAGATAGCTGGGTAGGAAGGTACACAGATAAATAGGTAGGTAGATAGATACACAAAATTAAAACCTCAGGCTAAGATAGTTACCATGGTCATTTTTACAGAACATTTACAGAAGAAATAGTATCAATCTATACAACTTTTTTCAGATAATTGAAGAAGATGAAACTTTTTCCCATTATTTTATGAAGTCACATATACAGTACCAAAACTAGATAAATATATCTCAAGAAAATAAAGCTACACACCAATACCTCTCATGAACATAGATGCAAAAATTCTTAGCTAAACACAAGCAAATTGAATTCAGAACTGTATAGAAAGTATAATGGAAGCATAATGAGGGGTGCCTGGGTGGCCCAGTCATTTAAGCATCTGACCCTTTCTGGCATTGGGTTCTGTACTGGATGGGGAGCTGCTTAAGATTCTCTCTCTCCCTCTCCTTCTGCCCCTCCCTACCCCTCTTTCACAAAACAAAACAAAACAAAACAAAACAAAAAACAGAAGAAGAAGAAGAAAAAAATGAATGCATAATCCCCCAAGTGGGGATTAGCCAAAAAATGTTAAGATTGGTTCAACATTCAGAAACATTCAAAAACAAATTATTATAATTCACCACATTAGCTATATATATATATATATACACATATATACAAAACATATATAGGAGATATATATCTCCTTTGAATTATTACAAAATCATTCAACATCCACTTCTGAAAACTATAGATTATAACTAGAAACAAAGAAATTTATTCAACCTGACGAAGAACTTCTATACGATATTTCTTGCTTATTTTATATTTTATGGCAAAGGAATATACGCTGTCCTTCTGAGGCAACAAGACAAAGATATCTGCTCTCATCATTCCTATCCAATGTTTTTCTTGAGGTTCTACCCAAAGCAAGAAGGCAAGTAGAAAAACAAAAAAGCCATATATATTTGAAAGGAAGAAGCAAATTATTCTTACTTGCATATGATATGATCATTTACATAGAAAATCCTGATATCTACAAAAAACCAGCTCATGTTAATAATAACTGAATTTAGCAAGGTTTATGTACTAAAATTCTATTGTATTTCCCTGTAGCAGCAGCAAACAAATAAAAAATTAAATTCTAGAAGACAAATCCATTTAAAATAGTGTCCAAAACATGAAATACTTAGGAATTAATTTAACAAAAGACTTGCAACATTTCTACACTTAAAGCTACAAAAACACTGCAGAAGAAAATTAAAGGAGATGTAAATAACTGGAGTTGTATAATATGTTATAGTTTGAAAGCCTATGATTTAGATGGCAATTCTCCCTCCAAATAATTTGTAGATTCAACATAATCCCAGTAAAACTTCTTAGCAGGCTATTTTGTAAATGTATAAAAGATAAGCCACAAACACATATTTGTTGAAGGAGTTGTATTAAAAATACATAAAGAACTCTTACAGTGCAGTAAGAAGACAAATGATCAGATCTTTTTACATGGGCAGAAGATAGAAATAGTCATTTAACCAAAATAGATATGTGGATGGCAAATAAACACATGAGATGTTAATCAAAACTCTTAGTCATTAGAAAAATACAAAATAAAACTATAGTGATATACCACTGCACACCTACAAGAACAGAAAAATTTAATATCATTGATATACTGAGTTTTACTAAGTTTATGGTACAACGGAAAATCTATGCATTGCTGGTGGGAGTGCAAAATGTTGCAACCACTTTGCAAAAACAGTTTGTTGTTTTCTTATAAAAATTAAATAGTCGCTTACCACATAACAACCATTTTGTTCCTAGGCATTTATCCAAGAGAAATTAAAATATATGTCCACACAAAGACCTGTATGTGAATGTTTACAGCAGCTTTTTCATAATAAAAATCTAGAAAGAACCCACAGTCCATTAAATGGTGAATTAAATTGTGGTTCATCCATATAATGGAATACTATTCAGTAAAATAGAAAAAAACTAGTGATACATGTAAAAACAGAGATGAATCTCAAATATGCTAAGTGAGGGAATCCAGACACAAAGTGTTCAGACTCTCTGAGTCCATTATTATGACATTCTGCAAAATATGAAACTATTGGGACAGAAACTGATCAGGGGCAGGGAGTGGAGAAAAGGGAATGTCTACAAAGGGTCGTGACTTGTGAGGGATCTTTTCTGAGGTGATGGAAATGTTCTATATTTTGATTTTGGTGCTGGTTACATGACACTACACATCTGTCAAAATTTATCAAACTGTACACTTAAAATGAGTGAATTTTATTGGTTATGTATTATGCCTCAGTATATTGACTTTAGAAAAGCAAGGGAACAATAAACTCAAAATACAGTATAGTTGTAAAACACATTTGACAGTATCCAACATTCTATTCAGGCAGGCTGCTTCCTCAGTCTTAAGCTTCAATGATTCCGGTTAAGTGACTTCCCACCTATGCCTTCTTGTTCTGAAGTACTCAAAGCCTAAACAACAACAACAACAAAAAAATGTATTGTTAGGACTATAACTGAGACTATCTGTATCTGAGAACACGGGAAGAAATTCTAATTGAAAGAATTTAAAGTAATCCTATTTTAATATAAATTACTGAATAAATGTGCAATCCTCTTCTCCAAACTGCAAATGGACGGGAGAAGATAAAAGAATTGAAAACTGAGAAATCTTCATGGAGAAAGGTGATTCTTAGAAATTCTGATCATTAGAAATTATTAGGATTTTTATAATAGAGTGTGTGTATGTGGGGGCAGTTTTAGAAAGAAAGATTGGTCCACGTTTCCTTGTGAGCATCGAGCAAATAAATGATGTGATGGGAGAGTGGGTCAGAGAGAACCTTGGGGAAAACCAAGAAATTGTGGGAGGTGAGGATATAGACAGAGATGAGGGAATGGCCAGGATAGAATGTTTTCAATAGAAGCTAAGAATGAGCTGCAGAGATTTAAGAATTAGGAAAAATGCTATTGAAACAAAGACAGTTCTCTAAAGGAAAATAATTTTTATTTTCAATGTGACGAGGATTATCCTGTGCAGAAAATTAGAGAAAATCTACTTAAAAATTTTTAAAGAAACTTCAAATTTTATCTTGGTCTGAAAACTCATAAACTGATTTCCTGGTGTGGAAAGCACACGTTAGCAAATCACAAGCCTTTTTAAGAGGATTTTGTGGTTAACTTAGCTTTCTTTTTTGAAGTACAAATTTATCCAAGGAAATGTCTGTTAAAATGAAGACTGAGATGAGTAAATCTATAATTTTAAGATACTTTTTCAAGCACAAGTAGCATTAAGTTGCATATGCAAAAAGTAACTCATGTTTTAATTATTTGTGGTTGTTGTTTTGAAAGGAACATTCTCCTACATAACAACAGTATTATTCTCATACCTGGTAAAATTTTTTTTTATTGAGATATAATTGACACATGACATTGTGTAAATTTTAATTGTATAACATGTTGAGTTGATACATTTCTATATTGCATATGATTACCACTGAAGCATTGGCTAAAACCTCTATCACTAGCGCTTCTATCACATCACATAATTATTATTTTTTTGTGATGGGAACAATTAAGATCTAGTCTCTTAACCACTTTGAAGTTTATAATACAGTATTGAGGACTATAATCATTATGCTGTGCATTAGATTTCCAGAAATTATTTATCTACTAGTTGCTAGCTTGTATCCTTAAGCAACACTTCCCAATTTCCTCCCCCTCCAGCCCTGGTAACCACCATTCTACTCTGTTTTTATGAGTTGGGCTTTTTTAGATTCCACATACAAGTGATATCATACAGTATTTTTCTGTCTGTGTCTGATTTACTTCACTTAGCATATGCCCTCAAAGTTCATCCATGTTGATGCACTGGCAGGGTATTCTTTCTCATGGATGAATGATACTTTTTTCTTACACACACACACACACACACACACACACACACACACACACACACACACACACACACACACACACACACACCCTACATCTTTTTTATCCATTCATCCACTGATGGACACTTAGGCTGTTTTCATACACTGGCTATTGTGAATAAGCTGCGACAGACATGAGAATGCAGGTATCTCTTCCATATCTGCTTTTCATTTCTTTTGGATGTATACTCGGAAGTGGAATTGCTGGATCATATGGTAATTTTATTTTTAGTTTTTTTTTAGAAACATCCATAGTGTTTTCCACAGTGGCTGAGCCAATTTACATTCCCATCAACAGTACACAAGGGCTCCCTTTTCTCCACATCCTTGCCAGCATTTGTTATCTTTTGCCTTCTTGATGATAGCCCATTCTAACAGGTGTGAGGTGATAGCTCTCTCTGGTTTCAGTTTGACTTACCCTGATGATTAGTGATGTTGAGTATCTTTTATATGCCTATTGGTCATTTGGATATTTTCTTTGGAAAAATGTCTATTCAGGTCCTCTGCCCATTTCTTAATAGGATTGTTTTGTTGTTGTTGTTGTGAGTTGTATGAGTTCTTTATATATTTTGGATATTAACTCCTGATATGATAGGTAGTTTACAAATATTTTCTCCCATTTGGTAGGCTGCCTTTTCATTGTGTTCATTGTTTCTTTTGCTGGGCAAAATCTTTTTATTTTGATGTAGTCCCACTTATTTATTTATTTTTTTTAAAATTTCTTCACCTATGCTTTTGGTGTCACATACAAAAAATAAAAAATCATTGCCAAGACTAATGACAAGGAGCTGTATGGTATTTTTTAGGAGTTTTACAGCATCAGGGTTTATGTTTCATTTTTTGACTCTTTTGAGTCCTTTTTGTGTGTGGTGTAAGATAGGAGTCCAGTTTTATTTCTCTGCATTCAGTTATCCAATATCCCAGCACCATTTGTTGAAGAGACTATCCTTTTTTCTTTCAGTATTCTTGGTTTCCTTGTCAAATACTGATTGACCATATTTGTGGGGGTTTATTTCTGGGCTTTCTATTCTGTTCCATTGATCTATGTGCTCTATTTTTATGTTGGTACCATATTGTTGTAATTATTATAGTTTTGTAGTATTGTTTGACATCAGGAAGTGTGACGCCTCCAGCTTTGTTCTTTCTTAGGATTGCTTTGGCTATTCAGGGTCTTTGTGGTTCCATGCAAATTTTAGAATTATTTTTTCTATTTCTATGAAAAATGCTACTGGAACTCTTCTCTCCCTCTAGTTGTGCAGTTTGTTCTGCCAGTCCTCAGATCAATTTCTTGGGTATTCAGAATGATTTGATAATTATCTAGCTATGTTCAAGGGAGGAGACAAGCCTAGGGTCCTCCTACTTCTCCATCATCTTAGCTTCTCCAGTCTGTTCATATTTTCTATTTCCTCATGATTCAGTCTTGGTAGGTTATATGTTTCTAGAAATTTATCCATTTCTTCTAGGTTGTCCACTTTGTGTGTAGTCTCTTATGTTGCTATGTAGTATCAGTTGCAATGTCTCCTCTTTAATTTCTGATTTTATTCATTTGAGTCTTTCTTTTTTTCTTCGCCTAGCTAAAGGTTCACACCCAGTAAGTTTAACTTTAACATATATTATTTAACAGAGTCCGTATTCAAATTCCCTAATTGTTTCCAAAATATATCTTTATAGCCTTTCTTTCTTTCTTTCTTTCTTTCTTTCTTTCTTTCTTTCTTTCTTTCTTTCTTTCTTTCTTTCTTTTTCTTTCTTTCTTTCTTTCTCTTTCTCTTTCTTTCTTCCTTCCTTTCTTTCTTTCTTTCTTTCTTTCTTTCTTTCTTTCTTTCTTTCTTTTTTTCTTTCTTTCTTTTTCTTTCTCTTTCTTTCTTCCTTCCTTTCTCTTTCTTTCTTTCTTCTTTCTTTCTTTCTTTCTTTCTTTCTTTCTTTCTTTCTTTCTTTCTTTCTTTCTTTTTCTTTCTTTCTTTCTTTCTTTCTTTCTTTCTTTCTTTCTTTCTTTCTTTCTTTCTTTCTTTCTTTCTTTCTTTCTTTCTTTCTTTTCTTTCTCTTTTCTCCTTCCTTCCTTCCTTCCTTCCAACAACCCCACAAGCAAACTTCTAGATTTCTTTTTTGTACCTAAAATATATCCAACTAAAGGTGTAGAATGAGACCACCATGTATGTAGAAATTATATGAATTAATTCTTTATTCTGTGGGGTTTGGTTTCCCATTTTTTTAGATTTTATTTATTTATTTGAGAGAGAGAGAGAGAGAGCACAAGCAGTGGGGGAGTGGCAGGCAGAGGGAGAAGGAGAAAGAGGCTCCCTGCAGAACAGGGAGCCCGATGTGGGGCTGCATCCCAGGACCCCGGGATCATGACCTGAGCCTAAGGCAGACACTTAACTGACTGAGCCACCCAGGCACCCCTGGTTTTCCATTTGATACTGAGTTGAATTGATTTTATTCTGTAGCATTTACTCTTTTAATAGTTTAATTATATTTTTGAATATGTAAAATTTTAAGTGGTTCAAATTCAAAATTATATCAAAAGGTATACTAGAGAAGTCTCATACTCATTCCTTCTCTTTTACCTGGTTTCCATCCACTTCCTATTGGTAAACATTTGCATTAGTTTCTGCTTTATCCTTTTCATGTTTCTTTGGCAAAAATGTGTGTTTGTATGCCTGAAATTTATATTTACACATTTACATTTATGTAAAATGTGGTAAAATACATAATGCATATAATCTTTAACCTTCTTTGTTTCATAAAAGACAGGATACTGTGTATATCATTTTATGTGTCTTTTTTTCTTTATTCTTCCAAACTTTCTTTAATTGTATCTATATGAGAAGATGGCTATTAGTTGAACCTATTGTGGTAATCATTTCATAATATATGTAAATTAAACCATCATGCTGTATGCCTTAACTTACACAGTGGTATATGTTAGTTACTTTTTAATAAAACTGAAAAAAATCATACACTTAATAAAATTGCATGACAGGGCAAATTCCAGAGTATTCTATCCAGCTGATCCAGAATTTGATTACATTGTTTTTATAGATCATCATTAAAATGGAAAAAATACAAAATTAAAAAAATTTTGTCTGTAGAAAACTTGTCGACCTACAAGAATATACCTCTGGACTGCCAAGAGTCCCCAGACCCTCTTTTGAAATACTATGACTTATATGTGGTCTAATTGTGTCAACTTAAGAAATACACAGTACATTTTCAGAAGCTGCTTCTAAACATTTAGGTATTAGATATCTACGGTTTCATAATTTAGAAAAAGAATTTTTTAAATATATAATGTATATACTTTTACTCTTCTTTCATAAAAGATAGTATATTGTATATATTCTCTTACATACTGAGTTTTTTTCCCCTTGAAAAAATCTTTCTCATTATTATAACGGTGCATAGAGATTTTCCTCACTTTTCCTTATGGATATATAGCATTCCTTTGTTTAGAGACAACATCTATTCTGCCAGTCTCATAAGGATAGATAGTTAGGATGTTTGCAATATTTTGTGATTACAAATAACACCACAATAAATAATATTGTATGACGTGTGGACAGTCTTTTAATAATGACTAAAAATACATTAACAATAAATGAAAGATACATTCACCTATGTAGAAATAAAATTAAAAACTTTAGCATGCCAGAATAAATGAACAAAGACCAATGAGAGAGATAAATTTGGAGAAAGATATGTACAATCTATATCACACATATGAAGCTAATTTCTCTGATACACAAGTAATTCTTATCATTTAAGGGAGAAAGGACTAGCATCAAATAGAAAAATGGTCAAAAGACATAAAAAGGCAGTTCATAGAAAATGATGTACAAATGGCCATTAAACATATGAAGAGATGTTTTCAGCTTACCTATATCGAGAGAAATGTAAATTGAAACTATACCGAGAATCCATTTATCACACATTGGCCAGGCAAAACTTCATAGCTTTATAATACACTCTGATGAGAGGGTAGTAGGGAGACTGATACATTGTTCATGGGAGATTAGAATGGCATACAGGTTATTGGTGGAATACAGCAATAATTAACAAGATTATGTATGCATTTACTCTTTGGCTTAATGATCCCACATCCAAGAATCTATCCTGAAATTTCACCTCCACAAATATGATTTTAAGTTTAAAATATACTATTTATTTATTTACTTATTTTAATTTCTTATTTCAGTATAGTTGACACACAATGTCACATTAGTTTTGGGAATACAGCATAGTGATTTGGCAAGTTTATATGTTATGCTGTGCTCACCACAAGTGTAGCTACCATCTGTCACCATGCAATCCTATTATAATATCACTGACTGTATTTCTTATACTGTGTCTTTTATTCCTGTGACTTATTCATTCCCCAACTGGAAGCCTGTATCTCCCACTCCTCTTCCAAAAATTGTTACCAATATTATTATATTACGCTATGTGGGATGAATACCATGATTTGTTTGAATGAGTGTTGGGTTTTATTGCCTTTCAGTTAAAACACTGGGAGAAAATGTTTGTCTGTGAAGGTACAAAAGATAATGGGGAACATAAAAGTTTTTAACTCCTTTTGGATATATTCTTGAATTTAGTGTGACTTCAGCCTTCATCAGCTGATAAGGAAAATGTGTTTAAAATAATTAGCTTGACATTGTACCATTTTGAGACACTTTGTCTAACTGTCTCTGGGCATGTTGCATCCTTCGAGGACCATGGCTCACTTGGATGGAGAGGCTTTTAACCGACTGTAGTCTGTCTGTTGTGATCTCTCTTCAGAAACTGTTTTTGTAATTGTGTCCCCATTTTAAAAAATTATTGTTCTCATAGATCTTTAATGAGAATGAGGGACCAAATTAATCTTTCCTAAGTTTGTTGTAATGCACAAGCTAAGACTGTTTCAGTTATCTGCTACATGGGTATAACAAGCCATTTTAAAATATAGGGACTTAAAAGAACAATAATACATTCATTTGCTCATGATCCAGCCAGGTCCACTGGACAAAGAATGTTCCCTGATGGGGTCTCCTTTTGCTTTCTCATCCATTGCTTTCTGCAGATCTTGATTTTGCCTTATACTTTTTTTGGTTATATCCTCTGAGAAGTCCTTCACTTCCTGTAACAAATGGTTTTATTTGCAGTTAAAAATAGCTCACTCAACCCGCTTCTCGTACACAGAAAACTGAGAGCCCATAGACCTTTTTTATTTTGAATTTTTTTGTCCATTTTAGTTCAAGCTGGTGATGCTTTGTCAAAAATCATTCTCTTAAAAACTTACTGGGTTTTCTATGAATATTTTTGAGGTTTATTCTATGCACTGAAAGTCTCATTTGTAATTCCTGCCAAACAAATCTTTGCCTATTTTGGGTGTGTCAAACTAATATATGGCAATATCCTTAAGAATTTAGAAGTCATTTGGTCTTGCTGAGAGGGGATAGGAGACTGTCATAAATCTTTCCGAAATCTTACAAGCATCTTTCAGCCACATCCTTTGCTTTTTACCTTGAGATCATATTTTATTCAATATAACCTGGATTTGATCTTTGCCATGAGGTATTTTCTCATTTTGAAAACGTTTTGCTGTCTGGAAAGCTGTCCAGGGCCTTCTATACTTCCTCTACATTTTGCTTGCATAGCTAATACTTCTTTCTTTAGATCATCTCCATTGCAATGCCTTCTGACATGATGCTGAATGAAATCAAAGAGCACTTTAAACATTCTGCCTAGTAAACTTATGCAAATCTATAAAGTCATTAGGTACATTTTCTACTTTTCTCATTACCACAGGCAGTGGTATTGCCAAAATTTCACCTCTACATAACAGGTATTGTCTTGTACTCAGCTTCCATTAGTAATTTCCTCATTGCTGTTCCAGCCTCCACCAAGAGTTTCCTTGTCATCCCACCATCAGCTCATTCCCACCATTGATGCTACAGTCTTAGGGCATGTATTTTTTTATTTTTTAATTACTTAACAGCAGTACACTCGTTTAGGTACCAAGTACTGCTTTTATTATCTATCTCTGTGTAAGATACTACCCCAAAACCTAATGACTTAGAACAACAACCATTTACTTGTTCATGATTTGCAGTCAATACACGCTTTGGCAAGGTTGGATTATCTCCGCTCCCTGTAGTACTGACTGGGATCACCCATGATTATGGAAGATCCAAGATGGCTTCCCTTTCATGTTTGATGCCTCCTCTGGGTTTCTAGGAGGGCTATGTCTCATTGGTCTTCTCTTCTTCTGTAATCTCTCATTCTCCAGAGTCTTTCTGCACATAGCTGTTTTCTCCAGGAGGGTAATTGCAGTTTTTTAAACGGCAACTGGCTTCTAAGAGGGCAAGGATCCTCAAGACCTATGCCTACTGCTGGGCAACCTTTTGCTCTCCTTTTCCTGCCAGGGTCCCCGTACTCATCCATCTATCCCCATCCCCACTGTGGATTTTACTGTTGGTTCCCTCTATAGTGATATCTAAGGGCCTCTGGGAAACACAAAATTAAAAGCCTGTCAAAATATTATATGCCTATTAAGATGAACGTAGTTGGATAGAAGTATGAGATCCATGGCCACATAAACCCATATTGACTGATCACAGCAAAATTTATTCCAACTGAGTTTGATTTGAGCAAAGATATGTAAATACTGTGTTGTAATTTACCTGCTATGTCACCAGGATCATATAAAGAAACACATAGCATTTTCATGTAGCTATTTGATACAAGAACTTTTTAATATAGCCAAAACCCAACAATTAAAATTTCAGCTTTTAAAAAATCACCAACCAATCAATTAACAACCAACTAAGTTAGACAAATTAGTTGTTTAAAAAATTATTAATTATTACTTAAAATAATTAGCTTACTTATTGTTGTTAATTAATTGATTAATTAAACTAATTAGTGACTAATTACCAATGGATTAGAAACTAGTTTACCCACTCCTTCTTGGAGGGTACAAAAGGGGGTGCATCTCATGTACAGGCTGGGGTTCAGAGGTGGGAGGAAGAATGGGGTATGCTGGGAGGAGGCGTAAGGAGGAGACAAGTATGAGGGTTGAGTTAAGGCACAAGGGTAGGGGATGGATGAGAAGACATGAGATTCTGGGAGGGTTGGGAATCAAATATGGTATAAAGATCAAACGAAGTTGCACACATTGTAGTGTATCATCATCATCAGCAGCAGCAGCATAGCCATCATTATATTTTTTTGTCACAGTTAAAGAGAAAACCTTGAAAACCCATCAAACAGCTGTAAAAATGCTCTTCTCCCACTGCTCACTGTCTTCCATCCAAATCCTGTTCATCTCCATGTTGATGCTTTCCCCCTTGACATCCTTCTGGAGAGTGATTCCTCTTCTCCAGCAGCCATGTTCCATCCATCCACCAATGTCTGCTCAAATGCTGACCTTTTAGTGAGCTTTCCCTGGAGATGGGTCTATACCTTAGCATTAACACTGGCCCTGTCTGAATCACACAATTTATCACATCAATATTTGTCATGGCTCTGTCTAAAAAATGCAACAAATACCGCTACCTTGTTTCCTTATAATCTGGTAAACGTGTGCCCTTTATCTCACCTACACTAGAAACGATTCCTTTTTCCTATTAAATGCACTACAAATATATGGTGGATGGAATGATATTAAATTGCTACACACAATTGTAGCAATTCTGTGGCCTCTTCAATTCTGATCCTCCAATTAACATTATAATTGCAAAGGAGGAGAGTGGTAGGAAGAAAAAAAAAAACCTAAAAGAAAATAATAAAGAGCTCAACCAGTTCTCCGAAGTCCTGGATTCTTGCTCCACCTCTCCCATTTACAATCTTTATGACTATCAACCACTCTTGACCTCTAAGCTTTTCTCTTTTCAGGAGGCCAGTGTATATACATGCTGGCTCCCCACAGGGATGCATCAAGGATGAGACATGGCCATAACTATGAAAGGGCTTTGACAAACCTGAAGCCTCATGTGTCATCATGTCATGCGAGGGCAGGAACCTTTGTTTACTCAACTCTGAAGCACTGAGTTCTTAACATGGTATATACAACTTAGGTTCCGTATGAGTTGCTTGAACTGAGTTTAAATGTAATGTATGTCCAGCTTTTTCTGACCCATATTAGTACTTTAGATGCTCTTAAGACTTAAAACTCTTAAGTTTTGTTTTCGCATTTAGGCCTTCATCTTGCTCCTGAAACCAGAAACTTGGACCTGTTTTTCTTAGTACAAGCTCAATATTCTTCCTTGAGTACAATTCAGACGTATCCTCATGAGGTGACCTATCTCGGGCCACCTCTTGCCTTAATGCACATAACTGCCTTAAGTTGGGTTCTCCTAAAGGAGACTTGGAGACCATCATTTGAGGTCGTGCCAGGACCAGTAGGGGAATAGGAAAATAAGACAGGATAGGGTATGTACTCAAGCCAGTGTCACTGTGGTTGACGGGGAGCTCAGCCCCACAAGGGAACTCTGGCAGACAATTGGAATTGGGGATTTATTTTGCCCACTTCCTTTAGCTATTTGTAGAGGGGCTGCTGGGGGTGGGTGGTATTTTCTGGAGCTTCCAGCTTTCTGTGCCTTTGGACTGAGTGGGATCCAGCTGCCAAGAAGGCCCTCAGGCCGTTGGAACTTGGGTGGTTGTGCAGTTGTGTAGAATGGGTTGTGGGTGGGTTACCTCCTGCTTTAGTGACGTTTCCTCTTTCTGCCTTGTCCCTGGAACCACTGTCCGAAAGATGTATATTGCTTCTCATATCAAAACCTGTTGAATACTACCCATCTACAACTGACACCGATATGCTTTAATACCACCTTCCTTTGCTCAAACATCAGTATTTCTTCAGTAGATAATCAGAAGCGTCAGCTCTGCTTATGACCAGTATGAACATGTATGTGTGCTTTGAGATTTCGGTGGAGCGAACAGCAGCAGGCTCTGGCAGAAAGGCAGGAGGCTGTGGTTTCCGTCAGGTCTCTCCAATCACAGTGCTCCCAACAACCTGTTTTTCTTCTCAAGCGTAAGAAAAACGAGGCATTTTTATTTTCATCTTCTACCAAACATTTTTCTCCAGCCAACATCATTCTTGTTCCTTTGCAGTTCTCTTTCTGTCCAGGATTCCCACATGATTTATGAGCAGACTGTCTCTGTTTCCACCACTCCAACAGGCACAGCTTATTTGCAACACTGCAGTAGCCTGTCCCCAGACATCATCTCCCTTCGAGATGGACCCTTCACTGCCAATCATTCTGGCTTCCCACACATCTAACCAGTTTTTCCCCGATGACAGTCTTACCTCCTTCACCCACCTTGCCTCATCGGCCACCCATGGTATCCTTCCTCCCGTTCTTCCTAAACCCATTCATATATTTCTGTCCTGTAGCCAATGCCTTTATATCATGGCATACTCCTCAGGGCAGGGGTCAGAAAACCTTTTCTATAAAGGACAAGACAGTAAATTATTTGTCTGTGGGCCATAGAGTCTCTATTGCAACTCTTCACCTCTACTATTGTAAAGCAAAAGCAGCTCTAGACAATACAGAAGTGAAAAAATATGGCTGTATTCCAATATACTGTTTTATAAAAATGGGCAGTAGGTTAGATTTGACCTGGAAACATAGTCTGCCAACCCTAGGCTTATTAACAACAAAGAAGGTAACAACTTTCCGTTAGAGTTCCTGGTATATAAGTGCTCACCAAACATTTATTAAAATGTTTTGAGGCATGTGCAAGGAATAAATTAATACTCTTACCTTAACTGAGATATTTGGCAGAAACAACAGATTTCTATACCAATATATGAAGGAATCTGCATATGTCTCCTCCACTTAAATGAACAACTAGCACATTATTTTTAAAGCAAAGGAATCAAGGCAAAATTTTGAACCAAGTAAAAATCAACATAAAAATTTGAAGAACAAAATAAAGATTTGAATTCTGATTTTCAGTTCCTTTTCTCTGCAGTTCAGACACCAGCAGAATCAGTAAAATAATAGTGTGTAGATTGATAGGACTTTTTTTTCCACACTTAATTTTTTTTAGAGTAGTTTTAACTTTGCAGAAAAATTGAGAGGTAGATACAGAGATTTCTATATACCCCTTACCCCCACACGTATGGTTCATTTCTACCGACATTGACACATTTTAATTTCCCAAAGGCTATAGTTTACCTTAGGGTTCACTCTTGATGTTGCATATTTTATGGGTTTGGAAAATGTGTAACGATTTATATTCATTATTATACTATTATTCACAGTATTTTCATGCCCTAAAAATCCTCTGTACTCCACCTACTCATCTCTACCCTGACTCCCAGCCCCTGACCACAACTGATCATTTTACTGTCTCCACAGTTTTGTCTTTTCCAGAATGTCATATAATTGGAATCACGTAGACAGACTGTAACCTTTCAGATAGGATTCTTTCACTTAGTAATATGCACTTAAGGTTCCTCCATTTCTTTCATGCCTTGATAGCTCATTTCTTTTTTAGTGCTGGATAATATTCTGTTGTCCAAGTCTACCACAGTTTATCCAGTCACTGAAGCGTATCTTGCTTACTTCCAAGTTTGATCAATTATGAATAAAACTGTTATAAACATCTTTGCTTGGATTTTTGTGTGAACATAAATTTTTAACTCCTTTGGGTAAATATCAAGTAGTGTGATTGCTGGATCATATGATAAGGATATGTTTAGCTTTGCAAGAAACCACCAAACCATCTTCAGAAGTAGATGTGCCATTTTGTATTCTGACAAGCAGTGTATGAGTGTTCTTGTTGCTCCACATCTTCACCAGCATTTGAGTTTGTCAATGTTCCAGATCTTGGCCATTCTAATAAGTATAAAGTGGTATCTTACAGTTATTTTAATTTGCATTTCCCTGATGACATATGATGTGCAACATGTTTTTGTATGCTTATTTGCCATCTGTACATCACCTTTGGTGTGGTGTCTGGTGTGGTGTCTGTTAAGGTCTTTAGCTCATTTTTAAATTAGTTTTTTTTTTTCCTTATTGTTCAATGTTAAGAGTTTCTTGTATATTTTGGAAACAATCCTTCATGAGATACGTGTTTTGCAAATATTTTGTTCTAGTCTATGGCTTGTCTTCTACTTCTTTCGATTTTGTCCTTTGCAGAACAGAAATTTTTAATTTTAACGAATTCTAGTTTACCAATTATTTCTTTCAAGGATCATCTCTTTTATGTTGTATCTAAAAGGACGTCACTATACCCAAGGTCTTCTAGGTTTTCTCCTATATTATAGGAGTTTTGTAGTTTTGCATTTTACATTTAGGTCTGTGGTTTTTGTGAAGGATATAAGATCTGTGTCTAGATTCATTATTTTGTATGTGGATGTCCAGTTGTTCCAGCACAATTTACTGAAGAGACTATATTTTCTCTGTTGTATTACCCTTGCTTCTTTGTTAAAGATCAGTTGACTATATTTATGGGGATTTATTTCTGGGCTCTCTATTCTGTTCCATTGATCTATTTTTGTATTCCTTCACCAATGCCACACTGTCTTGATTACTACAGCTTTATAATAAGTCTGAAGTTGGGTAGAAACTCCAACTTTGCCCTTCTTGGTGGTTAGGACTTTTAATAAAATGTTTTTGTTTAAAGGAAATAAATAAAAAAGAGAGAAATTCCTCAAAATACTAAAACTCAGGGACTATTACTTTATCATTTTGGCATATGTAAATTTCATTCAGTTATCTTTCTTTTTTTTCTGTATAGGTGATGTTATTTCATGGTTACAATCAAGAATTAGTTTATTCAACACATATTCACTGATGGACTACTATATGGCAGGCTGTGGGGATTCAGCAGTGAATAAAATAGACAAAACTCTTGCCCTCACGGAGCTTACACGCATGTGGAAACTGAAAGAGAGAAGAGTCAATAAACAAATAAACATACTATAATAGATGGTGGTACATGTTAAGAGAGAAAAAATAATTATGGGCAAGAAGGAGCAGGGAGTGCTAGTATAAAGTGGGTGAGGGGTCAGAGTATACTACTCTGATAATATAACCTTTGAGAAGAGACCTGAAGAAATTGAGCGAGGAAGTCATGTGAATACATAGGGAAGGAGTATCCTAAGAAGAGGAAACAGTAAATGCTAAAGTCCTTGTGGATATAATGGTTAATTTTATGGTGTCAACCTGACTGAGTCAAGAAGTGCACACAAATTTGGCCATACTTTATTTTGGGTATTTCTGTGAGTGTTTTGGACTGATTAACCTTTAATTTGGTAGACCACGTAAAGCAGATTGCTCTTCCTAACACTAGTGGGCCTTAGCCAATCGGTTGAAGGCCTGAAAAGAACAAAGGCTGACCATCTCAAGAGTAGGGAGAATTCTCCTGACAGCGTATGAACTGAAACGTTAGCTCTTCCTGTCTGGAAGCCTTTGAACTGCAACACCAGCTCTTCCTAGTTCTACACTAAGTAGTGTGCTGGCCTTTAGACTCATATAGGGACATAGGGTCTGCAGATTTTGACCTTACCAGCCTCCATAATCACGTAAGTCTTCCCTTATAATAAGATACACACATACATACATAAAATTGGTTCTGATTTTCTGGAGAACTCTAACTAATACAATGGGGAAGTGAAGGAATTGTGTGTTTGGCTATTTTTAGAGAGAAGATGGAAGAAAGGAAGCCAAAGAAGAACTAGAAGGGCCATTTAGGTCTCTGTAAGGACTTAGAATTTATTCCAAATGGGAAGTTTTGGGAAGGTTCTGAATTGAAGAAAACTTACATTTTAAAAAGATCATTCTAGCTGCTATGCGAAGCATAGTCTGAAGGAGGCTGAGAACAGAATGGGAGTAACCAGTTCAGAGGCTGTTTCAAGAGTTTAGGTGACTAGAATTGCAGTGCTGGTTGGGGAGCTGGTGAAATCTGCAGACTTTGCATATTATTTAATGATAGACCTGAGAGGAGTTTCTCAGAAGTCTGAGGTTGTGAGGTATAGAGGAAAAATTAAGGTGGACTCCAAATTTGTTGTCATAACAGTGGGAAGAATACTATTTTCATTTATTGAAATGGACAAGAATGTAGAAGAATCAGGTTTGGTGGCACAGTGGGTATCAACAATTTGACTGGGGTTAATTTGAGAATCCAATTATAGTCATTCAAACCAAACATAGATATATAATTATACAGTTAGATATACAAATATGAAGTTCTGAGAAGACATAAATTCGGAGGGACCAGGGTACAGGTGGTATTTATTGCTGTGAAACTAGATCAGGTCACCAAGGAAGTGACTGAGTCCTGGGAAGGCCAATATTTAAAAGGCCAGACGGGTGAGGATTAAGAAAAGAAGATGGAGAATGTGCTGTCAGTGAAGTGTGAGGAGACTTGAAAGGGAATGTAGCCCCTAAAGGTATGTATTGGAAAGCTATCTCAAGAAGGAAAGAGTGTTCCAGACTGTTAAAGGCCACCCCTAGGTCAAGTAGGATTAGGAATTGTACTGATGTGTGACCACTGTATCTGACCATGTGGGGGTCAAGGAGGATCTTGAGAAGAACTGTCTTGGTGAAGTAATGTATGGAAAAAGCTTGCCTGGAATCAGTTCAAGAGGAATGGAACAAAAAGAAATAGAGGCAAAAAAGAAAGACAATTTTTAAAGAGATTTGCTGCAAAGGGGAACAGAGAAATGGAATGTTAGCAGAAGAGGAAATATTTATCTGTATTATGATGGGATTAATCTAATAGAAAAGGAAATTTGACGATATGGGAGAAAATGAAACATCTTGGAATAGACACGAGAGGATGAGAGTCAGTGCCCAATGTTAAGGGCTGGCTTTGGATTGGGACTTGGGCTATTTATTTGCAGTAAAAGGAAATAAAGCAGGGAATATCAATACTAATATGGGTGCATGGAGAGGAATTAGAATTTTGAGAAGGAAGTTGTGAAATCTAGAAAAAAAAAGGTAGAATAATGACCGGATGAGGGAATTGTGAGATTCTAATATCTGCCTTGTAGTTGTTAACAGTGAATTTACAGTGAGATCAGTAAGTATTGCCATGCCTGTTTCTCTGTGTGCAGCTCCTGGTGCAGGTGTACACTAGGCAGAGGTGAATTAACAAGGCAGGTGAACAGCAGGTGAGAACAATAGAGAGGAAGTGAGACAAGGGTGATGAGGTATATGCAAAGGAGAGTTTGTCATGATGGGAATGGAGTGCCTGTCATGCAAGAAGGAAAATGCTTTAAGGGAGGCGCAAGTTTTTTCTTTTTTTTGCATTCCAAAAATAGTTTTATTTTAAGTGATGTTCATTTGGAGACTTGCTAAACATTTATTTCAATGACCTCAAATATGTTCTTTTTTTCCTTGTTAATATGTTTTATTAAAAATGTCTTTTTTATTTTATTATGTTAGGTTAATCACCATGCATTACATCATTAGTTCTTGATGTAGTGTTCCATGATTCATTGTTTGCGTATAACACACAGTTTGATACCCATCACCAGGCTAACCCATCCTCCACCCCCCTCCCCTCTAGGACCCTCAGTTTTTTTCTCAGCGTCCATAGCCTCTCATGGTTTGTCTCCCACTCCAATTTCCCCCCCTTCATTTTTCCCCACATGAGTTTTAAAAGGTGGTAGGATCATTGTATTGTTGAACTTGGGAGAGTTGTTGAATTGAGATAGTGAGCTTTCCTTTTACTTCCCTTTCTCTAATTCTCCACATTCACTCCACCAGCAAGTGCTATTCATTTGACCTCCCCAATATATGCAGAATTGAGCACTTCTCTGCATTTTCAAGATGTTCATCTGGGCCCATGCCATGATCATGTACCACCTTGAGTGTTGTAGTAGCCTCATTACTGAGTTTCCTACACCCACTCTTAACCCTGCCCTCCCCTGCCCATACCCCATCTCAAGGTTATTTTCCACACAATGTCTAGAGCAACTTCCTTAAAAAATAAAGGAGATAATTTATTTTGCCCAAAACTTTCCGGTAACTATCTCACTCAGAGTAAAGACCAAAGTCCTTATGATTATCTACAAGGCCCCACATGAACTGTAAGCTCCCTGGCCTCCATGACCTCATCTCCTGCCCCTCTCCTTCCTTGGCCAAGTCTGTCTCTTTGCTGTGCTCATGCCCACCTACCTCAGGGCATTTGCACTTGACCTTTATTCTGCCTGGAACACTTTCACCAGCAATCTGTAAGTCTGGCTCCCTCATTTCAAGTCTTTGCTTAAATTTCACCTTATAAATGAAGCTTTTCCTGACCACCCTGTTTGAAACAGTACTTCGGGAAAGTTCAATAGAGACATGCAATTACTATGCTTTCACATCATTTGGGCATTGAAGGGCAAGATTCCCTTTATTCTCTAAAATGAAGCAGGCTAGCAAATTGAAAAACAAAGATGAGTTTTTAACAGGAAAGTTGAAAGCATATGTGTTGTCCTTCATTCTTTTCCACTTTGCTGCAACCTGTAGCTAATATTCTGGAGAAAAACACACAGATATTGGTATGATTGGTTTAAAACAATAGTCACATCTATTAATTCCATCCATTTCTCATAAAAAAGAAAAATGTTTTTCATGGTGATATTTATGGGTTTAGTATTTTTCTTCAAGGGCCAATCACAAAAACTCTGTTTAAATTCTTAGGCTACCTTTCCTTTTTTCTCAAAATTTTATAGAATTATCCCATTGTCTTCTGATTTTTGTTGAAAAAGGACCTATGAGGTCTGGTTTTTTTTTTTCTTCTTTTACGTTTTACTTGTTCTAGGGTTTCTCTTTATCTTTGTAACAAAAAAATAATTCTGGGATTTACCTAGCTGTGGTTAATATTTACATTTATCACACCTATGCTTTTGTTTTAAAAATTGTATCCATGGTTTTTTTTTCCCCGCTCCAGCTCATGAAAGTTTTACTCAACTGTACTATCTTAAACTGTCTCTGTTGCAATTGCTCTGGAGCCTTCCTTGGAAATACCTATATTTCTTAGATTGTGTCTCTGATTCCTATTCTCTGACTCTATTATATTCATTTTATTTTCTTTCATCCCTTTCCTTCAAATCCTGGGAGATCTTTGTCCTTGGCTTTGGCATCACTGATATGATTTTTACACTATTGTTTCTGATCCTCACTGACTCCAATAAAAATTATATTTCTGTAATTTCACTTTTAGTTGCTCATTATTCTTATCTTATACAGTTTCCTTCTTTTTGTTTGCATCTCAGCAATATCTTTATTCTTTAGGCTCCTCCTGTGGTAATGCCAAATAGCCTTCTAAAATTTTCCTCTGGTTTCAGTAATAAATTAGTTTTAGAAGTCTGTCCTTCTGAGTTCCCAGAATAACATTTCTTTTCTGTGGTTCAACAGAACTAGTTCAAGGGTCCTATCACTGCATGTTCTGATGCTTACACTTAAACAGACTGGACAAGACCAGTCACCCAAAAATAGGCAGAGCAGGTGGGTTGTCCTTTGGCTCTGTTTTTGCTCATTTTGGTGCTGGGTGAATGCTGAGTGGACACATTACCTGGTTCATTCCTATTGTTCAGTAGACCCTGCCAGCTCTGAGCTGGTGTAGAAGAACTGTTAGTGCTCACTTATGCCCCCCATGTTTCTCAGCTGCCCTGGTAATTACAGTGATGAGGCTATTGAGTTCTGGGCATACAGAATGATATGCAACACTCTGGTGACCCCATGCTTGTGTCTAGGATCTCTCTCACATGCACACACATGTCTGGGAGCTAAGACAATGAAATGGTGAGGCCACATGATGGAAGGAGCATGGATCCCTGAATTACCACTTGAAACAGTCTACAAGTAGAGCATCCTGACTCACATCTAACTGCAATATGAAAAAGATACTTAGTTTTATGAATATAAAAGTTTCCCCTTCCTGGGGAAACATATATAGACTTTGCCTCTCTCCTTATGTCTTTCCAGTTTACTGTTGACATGGAGCTGTAGGATCTTCCGAGTACCGAAAGACAGGGAATGGGGAAAGGGTGGGAAACCCAAAAAGTAGTTTTAAGGCAGTCATGATTTTGTGTTCTGAATTGGGGAACAAAAATAAAGTTTCTTCTGCCAAATTTCTGGTAGACTTAGGATTGAAGAACCAATAAGTATGTATTTTAATGTCGCTCTCTTAAGTTTTATACCTTCATTGGGATTTTTAGTAATTCTTTTTGTGACTTAACTTTCAAATAATTTCACACTTACAGAATAGTTGCCAGAATTAAAAAAGGAATCCCTGTTGACTCTTCATAGATTTCTCAATTGTTAATACTTAATCACATATGCTTTATCATTTTCTCTCTGTATGTACACATATGATTATTTTTTTCTGAAAAAGTAAATTATGGATATTATGCCTCCTCTACTCCTAAATCTGCCATGTGTATTTCCTAAGAACAAGGACATTTGCTTGCATAAACATAGTATAACTATTAAAATCAAGCAATTGGGCGCCTGGGTGGCTCAGTTGGTTAAGCGACTGCCTTCGGCTCAGGTCATGATCCCAGGGTCCTGGGATCGAGTCCCACATCAGGCTCCCCCTGCTCTGCGGGGAGCCTGCTTCTCCCTCTGCCTCTGCCTGCCACTCCCCCTGCTTGTGCTCTCTCTCTTTCTCTCTCTGTCGAATAAATAAATAAAATCTTAAAAAAAAAAAAAAAAAAAAAAAAAAAAAAATCAAGCAATTATCAGTATTATACTATTATCTAATATGGGAACTTAATCCATATATTTCCAATGGCTCATATTTTTAGAGTGTGTATCTGTGTGTGTGCCCGCATGCATGTGTGCCCACGTGCATGTGTGCATATTCCTACCTACCAGTTCTGGATACATTCCAGGATCAAAGATTGATCAAACATTTGCATTTGGTTTTTGTGTCTCTCTAGTCTTCTTTAAATTGGGATGGTTTCTCAGTCTGTCCCTTATAACCTTGATAGGGCAGTTATTTGTAGACTGTCCCTCAGTGTGGATTATCTGATGAGTCCTCATGATTAGGTTTAGGTTATGCATTTGTGATAGTTAATTTTATGTGTCAACTTGATTGGGTCATGGGGTGCCCAGATACCTGCTTAAACATTATTTTGGGATGTGTCTGTGAAGGTGTTTCCAGAGAAGATTAGCATTTCAATTGGTAGACTGAGTAAAGCTTGTTGCTGTCCTCAGTGTGGGTGGGCGTCATTCAATCCATAAAGGGCCTGGGTAGAACAAAAACATGGAGGAAGGGAGGACTCCTATTCTCTCTCTTTACCTGACTGAGCAAGAACGTTGATCCTTTGCCCTTGACATTCCTGGTTTTTTCTGGGCCTTCAGACTTGGACTGGAATTTATACCATTTTGGCTCTCCAGTTCTCAGGCCTTCAAACTGCACCACCAGCTTTCCCCAGTGTCCACCTTGCAGATATTGTGGGACTTCTTAGTCCCCATAGTCATGGGAGCCAATTTCTTACAATAATAACTCTCACATATGTATAATGAGAGATTACCATAGAAGTGATGCTGTGTCCTAACCTTCCAAGTGCATGGTTTCCGAAGGTACATGATGAAATTTATCCCAATTCTGGTGCTCTTACGTTTTATCATATGGTTCATCCTGCCTGTCTCAGAATTTCGTAAAATTGGAATATGATCTTTATTTTCTGGCATATATCACTTAACATGATGTTTATGAGATTCATGTATTATTCTCTGTGTGTACGCAACAATAATTCATTTATTCCGATTGCCGAGTAGTACTCCGTTATATGGACAGATCACAATATACTTATTCATTTTTCTTTTTATAAACTTCTGGGTAGTTCTAAGTTTTAATAATTATAAATAATGTTACTATAAGTATTTTTGGTGCATTTTCACATTTTTCAGGGGATATACATCCAGGAGTGAATTATCTGTATTATTTGATATTTATAAATTCAACAAGTTTTCCAAAGGGTTACCAACTTATGTTCCTACAATCAGTATCTGAGTAATTCTCATTGCTCCATATCTTTGCTAACACTTGCTAGGTCAGTTTTTTAAATTTAATCATTTCGATGGGTACATAGTGGTTTTCACTGTGGTTTTAATTACTGTTCCTTAATGACATGTGAGATCAAGCATACCTTGTATTCTTATTGATAATTTGGGCATTTTATTTTGTGATGTGATTGTGTAAGCCCTTCTACTATCTTTAAATTGGATTATCAGTTTTCTCTTATTGACTTGTAGAAGTTCATATATATCTTGGCAATGCACCCTTTGTCGAATGTATGTCTTAAAAATATCTTCTGCAATCTGGGGTTTATATTTTCACTTTCTTAAATATGCCTTTTGGTAAATAGGACATGATTATATCTATAAAGGCCCTATCTCCAAGTAAGATCATATTCTGGGGGCCTGGGTGTTAAGACTTCAACATACAAATCCAAAGGGGATTGGACACAAGTTAACTCAGAACGACTTTAAAGATGTCATTCCATTTTCTCCCAGGATCCTTCGTTTCTGTTAAGAATTCTCTCAGCAGTTTTACTGTTGCTCCTTTCAAGGTAATATATTATTTTTTCCTCTGGCTACTTCTATGATATCCTCTTTGATTTTACCTTTCAGCAGTTTATTTTAATATACATATGTTGCATTTTTTTTCAGTCTTGGAATTCATAAAACCTTTTGAATCTGTGATGTGATGTGATGTGTCTTTTGAAACTTTTGGTGTAGCCGAAACCAGCCATTATGTTTTCAATGACTACTTCTGACCTATTTTCTCTTTTTTCTTCCTGAGTCTCCTACACATTAGACCTTTCCACTGAACTACATGTGGCTCTCACACTCTTGACTGCATTTTTTTATCTTCTTTTTCTCTTTGTGTTTCAGTACTTTTTCTGTTCACCTACCAACCAATTTACGAATCACCTCCTCTTCTGCATCCAGTCTGTTATTAAACACATCAGTTCTTCATTTGATTTATTGTATTTTTTCAGTGCTAAGATTTACATTACATGTTTTTAATTGATCTTAGTTGGCAGGTAAAATTATCCATGTTTTATCTCTTTTGTTTAATATTTTCATCCCTGTTACTTTTAAGTTCACATCTGATAACTCCAAACATATGAATTACATGGGTATGTTTCAATTGTCTGCTTTTCCTCTTGGACTTGGCCATTTGATCCTGTTTCCTGAAAGGTGTGGTAATTTTTGATAACCAGATTTTTTTTTAAAGATTTTATTTATTTATTTGGGGGGGGGCAGAGAGAGAGAGGCAGAGGGAGAGGGAGAAGCAGGCTTCCCACTGAGCAGGCAGCCCGATGCGGGGCTTGATCCCAGGACCCTGGGAACATGACCTGAGCCCAAGGCAGACGCTTAACTGACTGAGCCACCCAGGTGCCCTGAGTATCAGATATTTTTAGTGAGCATTACAGAGACTCTGCATAATTATATTTTCTTCTATAAATAATTTAATTTTTATTGTCAGGGATATACTCTGAGGATCTCAACTGAATCTGATACTGCTCCATTTCTGGAATTTCTTCCTCTCTGTTACAACTCTTTAAATAGGTTCAATTTACACCTTGTATTGTTTGGTGTGTGTTTGTGTGTGTTGTTGGTCTAAGTCCTGCCAGCTTGGGAGGTCCTGAACTGCAAGTTTTGTCTTCTGGGCCCCTTGAAAATGCTGTAACATTTAATCATCTTAACAGCTATATTCTTCTTAGTTTTCAGAGTCTCTCTCTGAATTTGCACATTATTGGATTTAGCAAATGTCTAGAGGAAAAGTTGCATGCAGAATATCTGGCTCACTCATCCATAGTTTATTCTTTTCCAGGACCCTGGCACCCCATGTCCCAGATGTCCTTGTAGTTGTCACAGCCCAGTGAAACTGCTATAAACTTCAGTCCTGTACTGTTCAATATGGCACTCATTGGCCATATGTGGCCATTGGGCACTTTAAATACGGCTAATCCGAATTGGCATGTGTATAAGTGTAAAATACACACCAGATTTTGAAGTTGTAGTACAAAAATAATGTAAAATGTTGCATTAATTTTTTTACATCAAATACACGTTGAAATTGTATTTTTTAATCTATTGGATTAAGTAAAATATATTATTAAAATTAGTTTTGCCTGTTTCTTTTAACTTGTTTTAATGTAGTTACCAGATCACTTAAGATTATGTGGCTCACATTATATTCTTATTGGACAGCCCTGTTCTAAATTACTGCTTTCTGTTTGGCTTCCATGCCCCATAGTGCGAATTGGCAATTGTCGCAAAGGAGTAAAGTGACTTCACATGTAGAGCTTACTTCAATATGCTTCCCTTTTCTCAAGAATTTTAGCCCCTCAAATTCTGACTGCCTTGGTTGCTCTCCAGTGCCATTAAACCGATGTTTTCTTCCTTCTCTCCTTCTTAGTCTTCTCATCGTTTACAGTTTTTCTTGGCAGTCTAATATCACCCATGTGTTAACCTGAGGCCAAGCTTCTCCATTTGATTCTTTTAAAAAGGTTTTTAGCAGATGCTACCAATATCCCACATAACCCTAGGACATTATCATTTAGTGTGGTACAAATGAATTCTAACCATTAGTATCTGCATTTTTGTGCCTGCAGATTTTTATGGGATCACAGAATATATCTCTTTTTACTCACATAGAATCCTGGGAATATCCAGAAGTGAACAACCTGTGTGAATAACCTCAGCCTAAAACTATTGTGAGTAGGTGTATAAGTACTTGTGTCTTTTCCCTCAGGAGAATAATGCTGGTACCTGTGTTCTACACAGTTTCCTAGGTCTCTCCCAAATGTTAAGCTCTAGTTGTCCAATGTGGAATCTGTTTTAAAAACATACCCATTACTGGCTGACTTCCTTTCTCTGTTTCATTTTCCCACCCTCTCCCAGTGTTCCCTGAACTTGCCACATAAACTACTTAAAATTGAATCATTGTCTCAAAATGTGCTTTTGAGGGAACCCAAATTAAAACAAGTTGTAAATATTCTTGCAAAATTCACCTTTTAATTCCTTGAACATAATAATTATACTTAGTGTTTTACTTTTTTTCAAGAAATTAAGTTACTTTAAATACTATGCAATCAAATATTTTAAGAATTCATGTTGAGGAGTTTGGGCAAATGCATGCACCTGTTTAATCTATACACCAACGAAGATATAGAATATCTAGCATACCAAAAAGTCCTCTTAAGGCCAAAACTCAACTATGATGATAGAAATTAGGAGAGTCCATACTCCAGGTAATACATATTCTTGTGTCTTCTTTCTTTCTCCTAATATGATATCTGTAAGATTCATGAAAGCTTTCGTGAGAAAAAGTAGTTGTTTTCCCCTTCATTGTTGAGCAGTACCCCACCGTGTAAGTGAATATTCTATACTTTGTTTATCTACTGTATGAGTCTTTTTAAAACATTTCTTATCGTTCTGTTGGACAAATACCTAGAAATAAACTTGCCGGAGCATAGGGTAGATATATGTTTAAATTTTGTAAAGAAATACTGGCTTTCTAAAGTAGTTTCTAGTTATTCCACATCTTCGCTAACATGTAGTGTGGTCATTCATTCTAATAGTAGCTATTCCAAAGGATGTGGAATTGTATCTCATTGTGGTTTTAATTTGCATTTCCCTGCTGACTAATGAGCATGTATAATAGCAATTTGTGTATCTTATGTTGCAAAGTAATTGTGCAAATTTTTGTCCACTTAACATATATATATAAATACTTATATGTATATTGACATATAAGTATATATGAGTGGATATTTTCTTCAGTCTGTAACTTGCATTTTTATATTTTAATGACATCTTCTGGTGAGCAAAAGTTTTAGTTTTCATGAAGTCCAGATTACCAATTTTTTTTCTTTTATTGTTAATGTTTTGTGTTCTGTGTAAGAAATCGGGTGATTGTGCTTGTTAGTTCAAAACCAGTTGTTGCGAGTGTAGAAACCTTATTTTTCCTTAAAAGTCTCTGATTTGGAATGTTTCTCCATTTCGTGATGTCTTGTGTTGCTTCAAGTGGAATTTTCTCTTTTTCCTGGTTCCAGCCTCATGGAGCCCGATCTCAGACAGTCACCACTTGGCTGGTGGCCCAATCAAGTGCCCCTTACTTGAAACTACTTATCTCATCCTCATAATTAGCACACATTTCCCCCAGATTCTGGCAATTGGCTGTTTGCAACTTCCAGTTTTCTCTGCCGTTATGAGTGTTTATGTTTTTCTGGGGCTACAATAGGTCATTTAGAAGGAAGTTGGGAAAGGTGCTGTTTTTTAAATATATATATTTTCAATCAAAATTGTTTATATAAAAATGAAAGAAGATGATTGGATTAAAAAGAAATGATGGATTATAACCCAAATTACAGTGTATTTTAATTTAAAAATACCAGGCTCTTCCAATGAATATTTTCAGGCAATAAGTGACTTGCCCCAAGTCATAAAATAAACAATTATCTCTATTTGTTTAGAAAAAAATGGTCACCCCTGGAGAGCAAATAACTTGCTGTTTTCTAGGTTGTGGTGAAGTCGACAATGCCGCCCTCTTTAAAATAGTCTGCTGAGAGTTCAGCCTCTAAGGCATTGAGAATGGCTGGTCTGTCCTTTAAAGGTGGACTGCCACCTTCAGGACACCTCCTTCTCATCTCCCTTTTGGCATTACCGCCTTGGGAACTAAATAAAATTCTGTTGCCTTTAAAGTATAAACAAAGGTTCAAAATTCTGTAAACAAAAGATGAATTAACTAGTTTGGGAAAAATTTTGGAGAGAATGCCAAGTAACAAATTAGGCCAGCTCTCCAATGCTCAGCCCTCCCTGTATTTGTCATTAACCACCCTGTATGCCACTTCTGCATCATCAACAGAAGAACAGCTTTTCTAAATCCCACCATAATGCATAACTGAAAAATACAGGTATTTCTCAGTAAAGAAATATTTCAGATTTTTAGTGTTTCTCAATGGGGCATTTTCAACCAGTAAGAATTAATTTATGGTGAATTCTAATTTTTTTTTTTTTTGTCAGAGTTAAGAACCATTTTAGAGAAAGCAACAGAGGTAATAATATGCCGAAGTTTACATAGCTGTTAAGTATGACATCAAGAAGCTGAACTGTGGCCACCTAATCTAAAACAGGTCCCTCACTAACCACCTTCAATTAGCTGTATCTAGAATTTAACCTTTTTGGAATCTTTTGCCCAGCATAGGTTAAAAACTCCCCAGTGACTGAAACCATTAATTGGCACAGCAGTAAACATGGGTGGCTTCCTCTAAGATTTAATGGGCAGATATATGTCTCAAAGATTTGACATGGTGCCTAACATTAACATATTGCTCAGTATTCTGATGAAGGCACAGAAGGTACCTATCAAAATGCAAATATTATCTGCCAAAGGATAATATGTTAAATAATGGAGAGCATTAATACTCTAATGAAATGATTTCTCAGAAATTAGATAACAATTCATTCAGCAGAGCCCTGAGGAAATGGGAATATAGCAGGTAGTTTAGATAAGAGAGGAGTGATTGAATAAGATCTGGAATATTGAGGCTATAAGAGGTGATTTTAGCCTGATGTAGAATTAATTTATTTACTGATGTATCATTGGTCAATTTCCCCTGCCTTTCTTACCTGTTCATTTTGTTTGTTTGTTTTGTTTTTGCTTATGTACTTTTATCTAACCACAGGATAAACCTGAAGTTAACATACTATAGAATAAAAAAATCAGAAAAGGACAGCTCAACAGGAATTGAAAAGGTCCTGTCATTATTTCTCAGACCCCAGTATTGTAAATTATAATGCAAAAAAAGAAGAAGAAGAAGAAGAAGACTGTCAGGAATTATTCTCCAGAAATGGTGAGTGTGGGAGAGGCCTGTTCAGAAGTGACATCTATAACTAAAGGTACACATGTGTTGTCTAGGATCTGTCTCCAGAGAGCAGTCTATTGAAGAAACAGGTGGTATGGCATATGCCCCCTGGCTTGCCCCTTCTCAACCAAAGGAGTGGTTCCAGACCAGGCATCCAAGGAGAGAAGTCACGGAGTCAAAGCAAAAGCATGAAAGCACTGGAAAATGAAGGGGGAGAGGACTTATGCAGGAAAAGGGAACCAAAGATGAACTTTGCAAATTTATGGTTTTGATATGGTTGGACAACAACCCAACTGCATACACCGCTAATTGCCTGCTGGACATTCAGTCAAGAGCTGTAGGCAAAACTAGCTGAGGTTCGAGGAGGAGGAGCAAGATGGCGGAGGAGTAGAGACCTGGATTTCGTCTGGGCTCAGGAATTCAGCTGGATAGGGATAAAACCATTCTGAACACCTACGAACTCAACAGGAGATCGAAGAAAAGAATAGCAATAACTCTCTGAACAGAAAAGCGACCACTTTCTGGAAGGTAGGACGTGTGGAGAAGTGAATCCGAGGCGATATTCGGGAGGATAGACGGCGGGGGAGGGGGCCTGTGTCCCTCGCTTCTGGCAAGTGATAGAGCCACAGAGCACAAAACCAGAGCTTTTAGAAGTCGGCTCCGCTGAGGGATGTCACTCCAATGGCTAAGTGGGGGGTGGAACGCTCTCTGGGACAGTGTGGTCTCAGGACCCTCAGGGTCACAGAAATACCGGGGCTGCCTGAGTGCGCAGAGCTTCCAGGTATTGGAGCGGGGAAGCCGGCTGCAGAGACGGAGCCGAGGTGCAGACTCTCAGCTCAGGATTGCCATAAACTGTGATCCATTGCACAGTCGGGCCACTGCTCCTCCAGCAGGGACCCAACAAGCGGCAGATCTGGGGAGACTACCCTTCCTCCCCCAGGAGGAGCGGCGTGGGAACGCACCTCAGGGATCTGCTGGGTTTGGAAACTCCACATGGGGTTGGGTGCCAGAGAGAGAAATGCTCGGTCCCAGGCCAGGTGAGGACAGAGTGTGGTTGAAGACTGGGGAGACCGGAGTGATTGACTGCTTTTCTCTGGGGTGCACTGAGGAGCGCGGGCCCCGAGTTCTTGGCTCCACCAGGGCGGAGATTGGGAGGCCGCCATTTTCACTCTTGTCCTTCAAAGCTGTAGGGAAAGCTTGCAGGGAACAAAAGCTCCCGAGAGCAAACCCGAGCAGATTACTTAGCCTGGACCGACAAGGGCGGGGCAATTCCACGCTCAGGCAAAGATATTTGGGAACCATGGCAACAGGCCCCTCCCCCAGAAGATCAGCAAGAACCGCCCTCCAAGACCAAGTTTACCGATCAATGAGAACGGCAGAACTCCAGCGCTAGGGGAATACTGCACAAAGAATTCATGGCTTTTCTACCATGATTCTTTAGTCTTTCCAAGTTAATTTTTTTAATTTTCTTTTTTTTCCTTGAATTTTTCTTTTTCCCTTTTTCAACCAATATCTTATCGATCACTTTTTTAAAAATCTTTTTTATTTTTCATTTTTAGAGTCATATTCTATCCCTTCATATTAGTTAACCTTATTTTTTGGTATATATATATAAGCTGTTCTCTCTTTAAAAATTTTGGGATACAGTTTCTTCTAATGGACCAAAATATACCCTAAATCTCTAGTGTATAGCTTTGTTCTAGACTCCTGACTGATCACATTCTTCCCCTTTTTGTTTTTTTAAATTCCTCCTTTCTTTTTTCAACCAACTTCGTATCTTATCCATTCCTTTTATACAATCTTTTATAATTTTCATCTTTACAGTCATATTCCATCCCTTCATTGCATTTACCCTTATTTTGTACATATATAAGTTTTTCTTTCTTTCAAATTTTGGGAGGCACTTTCTTCTAACAGACCAAAATATGCCCCAAATCTAGTGTGTGGCACTGATCTATGCACCAGCCTGATCATATTTGATAATATTCTTATTTTTTTAATCTTTTAATCTTTTTTTTTCTTTTTTCTTTCATTCCCTTTCTTTTCCCCCGGCTTCAGGTCTCTTCTGATTTGTTTAGTGTATATTTTTCTGGGGTCATTGTTACCCTGGTAGCATTTTGTTCACTCATTCATCTATTCTCCTCTGGACATAATGACAACACGGGAAAAGTCACCTCAACAAAAAGAACAAGAGGCAGTACTGACTGTCAGGAACCTACTCAATACAGACATTAGTACGATGTCGAATTTAGAGTTCAGAATCATGATTTTAAAGATACTAGCTGGCCTTGAAAAAAGCATGGAAGTTATTAGAGAAACCCTTTCTGGAAAAATAAAAGAACTAAAATCTAACCAAGTTGAAATCAAAAAGGCTATTAATGAGGTGCAATAAAAAATGGGGGCACTAACTGCTAGGATAAATGAGGCAGAAGAGAGAATCAGTGATATAGAAGACCAAAGGATGGAAAATAAAGAAGCTGAGAAAAAGAGAGATAAACAACTACTGGATCACAAGGGCAGAATTCGAGAGATAAGTGATACCATAAGATGAAACAACATTAGAATAATTGGGATCCCAGAAGAAGAAGAAAGAGAGAGAAGGGCAGAAGGTATATTGGAGCAAATTATAGCAGAGAACTTCCCTAATGTGGGGAAGGAAACAGGCATCAAAATCCAGGAGGCACAGAGAACCCCTCTCAAAATCAATAAAAATAGGTCAACACCCCGACATCTAATACTAAAATATAAGAGTCTCAGAGACAAAGAGAAAATCCTGAAGGCAGTTTGGGAAAAGTGACATGTAACCTATAAAGGTAGAAACATTAGATTGGCAAAAGACCTATCCACAGAGACCTGGCAGGTCAGAAAGGACTGGCATGATATATTCAGACTAAATGAGAAAAATATGCAGCCAAGAATACTATATCCAGCTAGACTGTCATTGAAAATAGAGGGAGAGATAAAAATCTTCCAGGACAAACAAAAACTAAAGGAATTTGCAAACACGAAACCAGCCCTCCAAGAAATATTGAAAGGGGTCCTCTAAGCAAAAAGAGAGCCTAAAAGCAGCATAGATCAGAAAGGAACACAGACAATAGATAGTAACAGTCACCTTACAGGCAATACAATGGCACTAAATTCATACCTTTCAACAGTTACCTTGAATTTAAATGGGCTAAAGGCCCCAATCAAAAGACTCAGGCTATCAGATTGGATAAAAAACAAGACACATTGATATGGTGTCTGCAAGAGACCCATTTTAGACCCAAAGACACCCCCAGATTGAAAGTGAAGGGGGGAAAACAGTTTACCATGCTAATGGATACCAAAAGAAAGCTGGGTGGCAACCCTTATATCAGATAAATTAGATTTCAAACCAAAGACTGTAATAAGAGATGAGGAAGGACACTATATCCTACTTAAAGGGTCTACAACAAGAAGATCTAACAATTGTAAAGATCTATGCCCCTAACATGGGAGCAGCCACTATATAAGGCAATTAATAACAAAAGCAAAAAAACACATTGACAACAATACAATAATAGTGGGGGACTTTAACACCCCCCTGACTGAAATGGACAGATCATCTAAGCAAAAGATCAACAAGGAAATAAAGACTTTAAATGACACACTGGACCAAATGGACTTCACACACATAGTCAGAATATTCCATCCCAAAGCAACAGAATACATATCTTCTCTAGTGCCCATGGAACATTCTCCAGAATAAATCACATCCTAGGTCACAAATCAGGTCTCAACCAGTACCAAAAGATTGGGATCATTCCCTGCATATTTTCAGACCGCAATGCTTTGAAACTAGAACTCAATCACAAGAGGAAAGTCGGAAAGAACTCAGATACATGGAGGCTAAAGAGCATCCTACTAAAGAATGAATGGGTCAACCAGGAAATTATTTTTTTTTTTTTCAAGATTTTATTTATTTATTTGAGAGAGAGAGAATGAGAGAGAGCACGAGAGGGAAGAGGGTCAGAGGGAGAAGCAGACTCCCTGCTGAGCAAGGAGCCCGATGCGGGACTCGATCCCGGGACTCCAGGATCATGACCTGAGCTGAAGGCAGTCGCTTAACCAACTGAGCCACCCAGGCGCCCTCAACCAGGAAATTAAAGAAGAATTTTAAAAATTCATGGAAACCAATGAACATGAAAACACAACTGTTCAAAATCTTTGGGATACAGCAAAGGCAGTCCTGAGAGGAAAGTATATAGCAATATAAATAAGCCTTTCTCAAGAGACAAGAAAGGTCTCAAATACACAACCTAACACTACACCTAAAGGAGCTGGAGAAAGAACAGCAAATCAAGCCTAAATCCAGGAGGAGAAGAGAAATAATAAGGATCAGAGCAGAAATCAATGAACTAGAAACCAAAAGAACAGTAGAACAGATCAACGAAACTAGGAGCTGGTTCTTTAAAAGAATTAACAAGACTGATAAATCCCTGGCCAGACTTATCAAAAAGAAAAGAGAAATGACTCAAATCAACAAAATCATGAATGAAAGAGGAGAGATCACAACCAACACCAAAGAAATACAAACAATTATAAGAACATATGATGAGCAACTCTATGCCAGCAAATTAGATAACCTGGAAGAAATGGATGCATTCCTAGAGATGTATCAACTACTAAAATTGAACCAGGAAGAAATAGAAAATTGGAACAGACCTATAACCCCTAAGGAAATTGAAGCAGTCATCAAAAATCTCCCAACAAACAAAAGCCCAGGACCAGATGGCTTCCCAGGGGACTTCTACCAAACATTTTGAGAAGAATTAATACCTATTCTCCTGAAACGGTTCCAAAAAATAGAAACGGAAGGAAAACTTCCAAACTCATTTTATGAGGCCACCATTACCTTGATCCCCAAACAAGACAAAAACCCCATCCAAAAGGAAAATTACAGACCAATATCCTTGATGAACATGGATGCAAAAATTCTCACCAAAGTACTAGCCAATAGGGTCCAACAGTACATTAAAAGTATTATTCACCAACACCAAGTGGGATTTATCCCTGTGCTGCAAGGTTTGTTCAACATCTGCAAATCAATCAATGTGATACAATACATTAACAAAAGAAAGAACAAGAATCATATGATCCTCTCAATAGAAGCAGAAAAAGCATTTGACAAAGGACAGCATCCTTTCTTGATCAAAACTCTTCAGAGTATAGGGATAGAGGGTACATACCTCAATATCATAAAAGCCATCTATGGAAAACATACAGCGAATATCATTCTCAAAGGGAAAAAAACTGAAAGCTTTTCCCCTAAGGTCAGGAATGCGGCAGGGATGTCTACTATCACCACTGCTATTCAACATAGTATTAGAAGTCCTAGCCACAGCAATCTGACAACAAAAAGAAATCAAAGGCATCCAAATTTGCAAAGAGGAAGTCAAACTCTCACTCTTTGCAGATGATATGATACTTTATGTGGAAAACCCAAAAGACTCTACCCCAAAACTTCTAGAACTCATACTGGAATTCAGTCAAGTGGCAGGATATAAAATCAATGCACAGAAATCAGTGGCATTCCTATACCCCAACAATAAGACAGAAGAGACAGAAATTAAGGAGTCGATCCCATTTACAATTGCACCCAAAACCATAAGATACCTAGGAATAAATCTAACCAAAGAGGCAAAGGATCTGTATTCAGAAAATGATAAAATACTCATGGAAGAAATTGAGTAAGGCACAAAGAAATGGAAAAACTTTCCATGCTCATGAATTGGAAAAACAAATATAGTGAAGATGTCAATGCTACCTAGAGCAATCTACACATTCAATGCAATCCCCATCAAAATACCATCCAGTTTTTTTTAAAGAAATGGAACAAATAATCCTAAAATTTGTATGGAACCAGAAAAGACCCCGAATAGCCAGAGGAATGTTGAAAAAGAAAAACAAAGCTGTTGGCATCACAATTCTGGACTTCAAGCTCTATTACAAAGTTGTCATCATCAAGACAGTATGGTACTGGCACAAAAACAGACAGATCAATGGATCAACTCTGTGGTCAACAAATCTTCGACAAAGCAGGAAAGAATGTCCATTGGAAAAAAGACAGTCTCTTCAACAAATGGTGTTGGGAAAATTGGACAGCCACATGCAGAAGAATGAAACTGGACCATTTCCTTAGACCACACACAAAAATAGACTCAAAGTGGTTGAAAGACCTAAATGTCAGACAGGAGTCCATCAACATCTTAAAGGAGAACACAGGCAGCAACCTCTTCGACCTTAGCTGCAGCAACTTCTTCCTAGAAACAGTGCCAAAGGTAAGGGTAGCAAGGGCAAAAATGATCTATTGGGACTTCATCAAGTTAAAAAGAAACAGTCAACAAAACCAAAAGACAACTGACAGAATGGGAGAAGATATTTGCAACTGACATATCAGATAAAGGCTAGTATCCAAAATCTATAAAGAACCTACTAAACTCAACACCCAAAGAACAAATAATCCAATCAGGAAATGGGCAGAAGACATGAACAGACATTTTTCCAAAGAAGACATCCAAATGGCCAACAGACACATGAAAAAGTGCTCAACATCGCTCGGCATCAGGGAAATCCAAATCAAAACCTCAATGAGATATCACCTCACAGCAGTCAGAATGGCTAAAATTAACAAGTCAGGAAACGACAGATGTTGGCGGGGATGCGGAGAAAGGGGAACGCTCCTACACTGTTGGTGGGAATGCAAGCTGGTGCAACCACTCTGGAAAACAGTATGGACGTTCCTCAAAAAGTTGAAAATTTAGAGCTGCCCTATAACCCCACAGTTGCACTACTGGGTATTTACCCCAAAGATACAAATGTAGGGACCCGAAGGGGTACGTTCACCCCAATGTTTATAGCAGCAATGTCCACAATAGCCAAACTACGGAAAGAGCCAAGATGTCCATCAACAGAGGAATGGATAAAGAAGATATGGTATATATATACACTAGAATATTATGCATCCATCAAAAGGAATGAAATCTTGCCATTTGCAACAATGTGGATGGAACTGGAGGGTATTATGCTGAGCGAAATAAGTCAATCAGAGAAAGACATGTATCATATGATCTCACTGATAAGAGGAATTCTTAATCTCTGGAAACAAACTGATGGTTGCTGGAGTGGTGGGGGGTGGGAGGGATGGGGTGGCTGGGTGATAGACATTGGGGAGGGTGTGTGCTTTGGTGAACGTTGTGAATTGTGTAAGACTGTTGAATCACAGACCTCTACCTCTGAAATAAATCATACATTATATGTTAAAAAAGAAAAAAAAAGATAGTAGGAAGGGAGAAATGAAAGGGGGAAAATCGGTGGGGGAGATGAACCATGAGAGACTATGGACTCTGAGAAACAACTGAGGATTTTAGAGGGGAAGGAGGTGGGGGAATGGGTTAGCCTGGTGATGGGTATTAAAGAGGGCACATATTGAATGGAGCATTGGGTGTTATACGCAAACAATGAATCATGGAACACTACATCAAAATCTAAAGATGTAATGTATGGTGATTAACATAACATAATAAAAAAAAATGTTCGCAATAAAAGAAACCAAACTAGCTGAGGTTCATGCAATGCTACTTCAATCTTTATTTAATCTGCTAGAGGCTTATTATTCAAAGATAATCATTTTAAAACATCCTAAATGGAAAACAACTTAATCTCAGTTAAAAAAACCCAAAAAACTACTTCCTCTTAAAATAATAAAAATTGTGGCTATCAACTAAACATACCAACGGGCCCATAGATGCATAGCTTCAAGGTTTCAACCTTGAGATTCTGCATTAACTCCTAAGATATTTTTCAGGCCTAAAATTATATGTCTATGAGATATAAGCATATAAATCATCAGAATCAAAATTTTACTGCTGGCTCAGAAAAAGCCTTAAATATCACTTGATGAGTCCACCCCAAATATGATGTTTTAATCTAATTTACACTTGAATAACTGTAGTGATGGGAAGCTCACCTCATCTTATTCCTTATGGGGATAGGCTCCATTCTTAGGAAGATATAATTCATTTATACCTTCTATCCATTAATCTTAGGTCAATGCCTTGAGCATTAATTGGACTTTTTTTTTTCAGCAGGCCTAAGACTTAAGATGCACAATTCCAACTATAAAACTAAAATGTCTATACTAAAAATGTAGTCACTTTAAATGGTCAATAATTGTCTTCAAGAATATGATGTCCTGAGCAAATTAGTATCATTACCTATAGGCAGATATTTAATAGTTTTAAAGCAGAATAGCTTATTTATTAACTCAATAAAAATTCCTTCTGCCAGGCCCTGTGCTTTGTCTTGGGAAGAAGACATAGCCATACCCTCAAGGAGCTATTCTTGTGGAAAATGACAGGAGAACAGGCAGTTATAGTACAGTGTGTAGGACTATAAAAGGAGGTGTGCAGGGAAGCAGACCAACCATCTTAACAGAGGTAAGGGGGGCAAGTGTAAGGGGATTGGTGTGTATGATTCAGCTGCTGAATTGGGCCATGGTGGTTGTGGGTTTGGCAGAGTTGCATGGCATGGAGGAGAGTCCCAAGAATGGAAGCTATTGGGACAAAATCTTGCAAATGAATGAAATGACATGTTCATAAAACTGCAATTGCTTACACACGACCTGAAACAGGGAGGAGGGGGAGGAGAGAAAGAGGTGGGAGAAGCTGAAGGTCAGGATAGAGGGCTAAGTCCATCTAATGACAGTTCTGGTAAACCATGCCGTGGACTTTAGACTTGATTCCAGAAGCATGAGGGAGCATTGAAGGGAACTGAAGCACTTTTCACTTTAGAAGGATCACGTGGTTGATGTGTAGAGAAAGACTAAAAGGGATCAAGACTGGGTATAGGGACCTCATTTAGGGACCTGTAGGAACAATCCAGGCAAGGAATGATGGTGGCCTGAGCCAGGGTAGCAGCCATGAAATGAAGAGGTATGGGAGAATTCAAGGTGTACTATGAAGAAGAGTCCATGTAGGAAAAGGGAAAAAAAGGAAGTGTCAATACTGACACCTGGGCTTTGGCTTGAGCAACACAAAGGTGTCAAGACTGACTTGGGACACAGAGGGCACGTGGTGGATCAGGAGGAAGATGAGAATTGTTGTGGTTGTAGATGCATTAAGTCTGACGTATATTGGGAGAAATATGAGTCAAAGTATATAGTAGCAGTGCTATATTTGCTTTGGAGTCCAAAGTTCTGGAGAGAGTTTTAGGATAGAGTTAGATTTTAGAATTATCACCTTTGGACTAGAAATCAAAGCCCCATGTGTGGATCTCATTGCCCAGGAAGTGTATGAAAAGTGAGATGATGAGGGACCCAGTGAAGAGTCCCTAGGGAAAGATCAAAGAAAGAGGAATGGCCAAAAGAGTCTAGGAAAGACCGGTTCTAGAACTAAAGAAAAATGTGCCCCCAAATGAAGAGAAAAAGGACTTTCCAGCAAAGAAAAGCACAGCTAAGAGTGCCAAACGCTCCAAAGAGGCTGGGTGTGTGTAAGTAACAGAAGGACAGAAATAGAAGGAGTCTCAGGTAACATGAGGTAGCCTCTGGACTTAGTAACCAGGGGCCCGCAGGAACCTGGATGTGGGTTTTCCTCCTGGGGGCAGTGAGCACCTTGTCGTATAGATGGAAGTATTTAGCGTGGCCAGTGCCCACCTGAGGCCCCTGGCTGTGAAAAGGAGAGCGAGAAGGGAGGAATGCTTGAGAGGGACTGGAGACTGAGGGGAGGGGCTTGGGAGCAGATGGGGCTCTGCTGGGGAAGAACCAGAGAGGGTGGAACTGGAGATACAGGAGGGAGAAGGATAAAAATGATGGAGAAAGGAGGGAGATCAGGGCTTCAGAGGGCAGCGGAGGCTAAGAGAAGGAGAGAGGCTTGCCTTGTCCTGCGAGGAGAAAGGGGTATTTGTGGTCGCGTCTGTGGAATGAACTCTGGCTCCTCTCACTGAGAGAGAGAGATGGAGAGGGCATCTCAGCTTGTGTTCTCTGAGAAGCAGACACCAGGATGGAATCAGACAGGCAACGGGGGAGGGGTGGAAAGCTAGTGATGGATAAAGGCAGCAGAGAGCAAGAGGAGAGAGAGGGAGCCTTTGACTGCAGTCAGACTGACACACATCAGAAGAGGAGCAAGTAGAAAGGACTGGACAGGAAGAACCTCCAAGTGCAGTCAGAGCATCTCGGCCTGATGGAGAGTCCTTCAGCAGCCGTTGTCCACCAGCAGTCCTGCATTAGGCATGAGTGGCCCATCCCAGAAAGCCCTGGGGTGTGTGGAGAGTGGGGGCTCTGAAGGTCAGCAGCAGGGGGCTCCTGGCAACAGCTCCCCCCAGGCCGCCATGTGGGGCATTAGCTGGGGGACAGGAGAACACAGCACCCCAGACCCACAGCCATGTGACTCCAGCCCCTGCACAGCCAGGCCCTGTGAGGGCAGCTCCCAGGGCTCCCAGGGCTCCCAGGGCTCCGGTGGCTGGCCTGCCTTCTCTGAAGTGCTCTCCAACCCTGGGGTGTGAACAGCTGCTTCCTCATGTTAACCTCTGACTACATCGTCTTCCTCTGTCCAGCTTCTCAGCTCTTCTGTTGCTTGTGAAACCAACTCCATGCATGAACTCCTCTGTGTGACATATTGAAAGTGGATTCTTCTTTCCTGGACAGACCAGGACTGACAAAGGGGTCCATATTCACAGCATCTCTCACTCTCTCTCTCTTCCCTAAACCCTGAACGTGAGTTGTTTATTTTGTTTTGTTTTGTGGTCTCCTGCCTACACTTACTAGGAGCAAGTAGTACTAGAAACCTAACTGGGAGGGCTGGTTCCAGCAAAAACTGAAAATCTGGATTTTCAGAAGAGGCCCAAACTTCGTAATTGTAATGAAAACAGCCATCAGGTTTCTGCCTTTGTGAGCTCAGTGTTTACCAGCTATGTTGCTCAATTCCCACAACACAATCTTCACTTAGTCCTCACGTGAGGGGAGATGCACATCTTATTCCTTGCATGGCTCTTCGGCCTATAGGATGCAGCGTGTCTGTTAAAAAAAAAAAAAACACACACAGAGGAATAATGACCTCGTGTTCACAACATTATCTTAAAAACTACGTGCATTTGAAAGCCCTGCCCAGAGTTCTCAAATTTGTGGTGTGCTGATTTCCACCAGGCACAGAGAGAAGGGTGATTTTTTTTTCTCCAATTATAACCAACATCTAGAAGGAAGAAAAGGCATTCTCCAAATAATGGGTTCATCCGTAAAATACAGGATGGCTTTGGGGCTCACAGTAAGGGCAGGGAAGGGTATATTTTTCTATAACTTTTCATTCACTGTTTTTTTCTAATGGAACAACCCTACTAGGTAAAAAGCTATAATTCCACCCAAGTATCATTTGCAGAGCCGTTCTGTAAGGACTCTGGGTTACATCACCCATGAGCTGGCAATGCTGCAGTTGGCCTCATTCGCTACCGTCAGATGTAATGAGGGCTCATGTGCCAGGAGAGCCTTTTCTATTTCTTTTTCAGGAGGAAATAAAACAAGGAGGGGTGGATATGCATTCAGTGGCTTGCAGAAAAGATCTTGGTGGCTGGGGTAGATTGTTATGACAATAGCCTCAGTGGCTTCCTCCTCCCGGTCTGTGCTGCCACCTTGCAATGTGACTTTGCCCACAAGAGGTGAGGTCGATTTCCCCACCCCTTGGCCGGCGGCTTGCTTTGGCGGATGGGACAAGGGCACAAGTGATGCAAACAGAGTCAGAAAGCACCTGCACTCTGGGACTTGCTCTCCTGCTGTCAGGCCCCTCTGTCCCCACAAGCACACCCAGGCTGGCCGTCTGCAGGGTGAGGAGGCTGTGCAGACGGCGGCCCAGCCAGCCTTGAAGCAGCCCCAGACCAGGGGCACCTGGAGAATCTCAACGGGAGCCCTCCAGGATGTGTTTCTGCCCTTTCCAACTTCTCTTCTTTGCAGTGGATATTTGCAGAAACAAAAAATACTGTTTAGTATCACTGTTCAGTGAAATTACATTCTTAATTTCTTGGTGATAGTTTTCACTGTTCCTTTTTGTGGTTTCACTAGCAGCGTTACCCATAGGGTGTGTTTGCATACAAGCCCATTTGGCCTTTTAATCGTGCATAAAATAATGAAAATGATGTTTGTCGTTCTGATTCACTAAGCTCTGGATGGTTCCTTAAGCCACAAAATCTAAATGTCTAAGTGAGATAACCCACATGGAATGCCTAGCACAGACCTGATGCATCCTGGGTATTCCATACTTGCTTGTTGGATGATTGCAAGGATGTGTAATTCGTTCTTGAAATAGAAGATGAAATATTCCTCCCACCTTGAGATCCTCTCCTACGACACTAGAGTGTACCTTCATTTACTTCTCCATTAAACTAAGATAAGTTAATTTTGAATTTGCACAAATAGATACTTTCCTAGGGGGTAGTTAGAAAAGGGTGGAATGAGGGTGTGGAAGAGAGGAGACAGAGCAGAAGGCACAGTGGGAACAGACGATTTTATAGTGCCATCTTGGCTCCCCTATGGGAAGTGGACACAGAATAAACTTGCACCTTAAAACTGTGCTCTGTGGTGGGTTAGGGTGAGGCAGTGGACAGGCATTTCAGACCTGAAGGAATCAGGTACTTCTGGTACCTTTTCGAGTGCACATGAAGTGGAGTTAAGTCTGTATTTATCTTCCATATTTGGGAGAGAGGTTGAGAAATACCTACTCCACTCTGGCAATCTGACTGAGTTAAATAAACACTTCCCAGACAGTTTGTACCTCAGGCTTCCAAATTAACTCTAGTGTGAGACCTTAAAAGCATGTTTCAACAGCTCCTAATTATAAAGTATTGAACATTTTAATGGAAGACCAACAGCAACAACAATAACAACAACAAAAGAAAATATCAATGAAATGCTTTCTTTCAATATGTATATCAAGAAAATGAATTTATAAGCATTTTATTAACACTTCAAAGAAGGAAGATCTTGAAATATTTCTATCACATAGGATAGAGGTTGGCAAACTATAGCCCACAGATCAAATCCAGCCTGCCCCTGCTTTTCTAAATAAAGTTTTATTGGAACACAGACTTCCCCATTCATTTACATATTGTCTGTGGCTGCTTTGGGCTACAAGAGTAGAGCAGAGTAGTTCTGATACAGGCTATATGGCTTGTAAAGGCTGAAATATTTAGTATCTGCCCCTTTACAGAAATGTTTCCCAATCCCTGACATGGAAGAAGGTAAATAAATGGTAACTGTATTACCTATGACTACCAGTCACTGAAGATGTCTCAAATATCCTTGATAAGTCTTTTTATTTTCCTTTGCTGTCTTTGCTGTTTTGTTTTAATGACCTTGTAGTAGGTGTTCCAGCTTGAGTATGAGCCCTAGACATATCTAGGCAGGGAGTTGAGAGCTTCAGAAACACATTTTTATGGGGACTGAGAAACATCTTTGGAAAACTCCATGTGAGGGTGCCTGGGTGGCTCAGATGGTTAAGCGTCTGCCTTCAGCTCAGGTCATGATCCCAGGGTCCTGGGATCGAGTCCCGCATCGGGCTCCCTGCTCCTTGGGAGCCTGCTTCTCCCTCTGCCTCTCTCTCTCTCTCTCTCTCTCTCTCTCTCTGTCTTTCATGAATAAATAAATAAAATCTTTAAAATAAAAAAAAAAAGAAAACTCCATGTGAAGCAACAGAGTCAGGAACGCTGGGCTCCAGGAAGAAGGCATCGACTGCCACGGAGGGGTATTCTTTGCACAGCTCAGTTTCAGTTCTGTGAATGTGTCTTCCAATCACAACTTCATAGGACTCACCCCTTCGTCCTAATGAAATCTGGGACGAAAATCCTTCTGAGTTATTTGACTACAATCTGTTTAAGACATCAGTCAATGCAGTGCTGCTCCGGGAGCTCTTTGAAGGGGGCGGGACAAAGCCACATGAATGAAAGTGAGAGGGGCATCTCCCCCTTCAGTGCCATGTCACGTCATGAGGTTTTGACAATGTAGGGACTCTCGTCTGGTCAGGTTTCCGTGTTCAGGTGGGCAGCAGCCAAGATGGTGGAAGGCCGCAGCAGTAGGAGTGCCTGTTTAGTGAAGCTTGTTTGAACAGAAAGATTGAGCAGAAATGCCAGTCCTTGGAGCTTGGTGGAGGCCACAGGAGGAGAAGCATGGAGGACATTTTAGTGCCTGCTAGTAGCCCCTGGGGCCTGGGAAACCTGGCAGAGCTGTCTGACAGTTAGACACCATCACTGAGAAATTCAGTCTTGGCAGAACTTTGTACAAATTGCCAAAAGACGAAACCTGACCACACTGGATTGGGACTCATGAATATATTTTCTGATCCGAATTACTTTTCTGCTTGTTTTAAAAGTAGACTTAGACCTACAGGGATGTGAGGAGAGGATGTGCCTCTGGTTGGCTCTTCCTCCTAATCTCACTTCACATACTTGTTCTTTGACTAAAAACTGATGATCTTTAGACCGTGTACCATCTGTGCAGGCTTACAGAGAGCCAGTGCAAGAGCCCCTTTACCCTACCAGGGAGACTTTGAGGCCAAGCTCCAAAACCGCTATCGGAAAGAAAGACTGGCCGTTAAGTAAATATAGGCCTCTTCCCAAATCAAAGAAAGTCTTCTTTTACTCCTAACTTTGATCATACCACTTAATCTTTCATAGTCAAAGCTAAACTGGAGTGCTATTTATAGAGAGATCCTTCCAGGAAAGAGGCCACATGCCTTTTAATTTCACGTAGTATTTGTTCTGTAACAAGCATAATGTGTTTTTTGGAGGAATGGTTTATACATAAGAGTGATACTTCATCTATGAACCATAAAAAATGGCCTGAAATTCATCACAGAAGTAAAACAAAAACTATGGATGTTGGATAGCAAGTTACACACTCACACACACACACACACAAAGTCTCTGTGATCAAATATATTTGGGAAATGCTGAGTTACAAAACTTAAATGGTTAATTATATTATAAAACTTCTCAGGTTCTTAAATAGGCTAATGTGTGAAATGCATTCCCAAGAGAAGAACATGATCTGGAGTATTACCCAAATGTGTTTGATCAGTGGGACCCTTTTGTGTAACATAATGTTAAATAAAGCACATTCAGTTTTGCATGTTTTAAAATCCTAATTTATTATGGCAGGGGAATTTGTGTAAGATGGTAGGCATCTGGGAGTATGCACTATATTAGGCAGAACTCTTAAGGATGGAGATGATAAAAAATCAATGCAAAAACAGATTGAGTAAAAACAAAAGGCACTGGCTGCCTAGCTGAGAAGCAGAAGCATTAGGAGACAGCTTCATGCATGGCTGAGCAGGTGCTCAGATGGAGGGCTTTGTCTCAAGTTCTTTCTTGACCTTGCTCTTTCTCTCTTCCTACCTTTCAGCCCTGCTTCTCTGTGCTCCCCCTGCCCCTAAGAAGGCTTTTCCTATAAAATGGCAAATCTGTGATATCAGAAGGAAAGAATGCCTCTTTTCTGAGAATCCTAGCACAATCCAGAGAGAGCACTCATTGGCCAACTTGGATGATACATCTATCTGTAATCCAAACACTGTAGACAGGGGAATGCAGAATTATGGTGGGCCAGGTCTAGGTCATGGGTCCACTCCATGAGGGAAGTGAAGGGGGATGTGTTATTTCCACTTCAACAACATGGGATAAGTTCTTGATAAGAGGATTCTTTTAACACAAGACAGAAGAGGAGATGCCAGGCAGGCAAAAAAAAAAAAAAAAAATCAACAGATATCTGCTCCTTTTCCACACATATGTAGTGTCTGATGGTGTGCCTCCTTGTTTAGGCTCTTTGCTTGTTTAGACCCTATGCCACAGCCACCGTCAATCCCTCTGTTGGTCATCATGTTGACCAGGTATCTTCACCTGGAAGGAAACATTTCTCTGACACCTATATTCTCCTTTTCCTTGTACAGATGATTAACTCCATGAACAAAACAATTAAAAGACTCTCTAAAGGAGGGAATCTCAAAGTGTTGTCCTAGAACGGCAGTATCAATATCAGCTGGAAACTTGTTAGAAAAGCAAGTACTTTGGCACCACTCTAGACTCTACTAACTCCTATCTTGTGGTGGGGTGGAGTAATCATGTTTTTGCTTTCTTTAAAAAATTTTTATTGTTATGTTAATCACCATACATTACATCATTAGTTTTTGATGTAGTGTTCCATGATTCATTGTTTGTGCATAAAACACAGTGCTCCACGCAGAACGTGCCCTCTTTGATACCCATCACGAGGCCAACACATCCTACCACCCCCTCCCCTATAGAACCCTCAGTTTGTTTTTCAGAGTCCATCGTCTCTCCTGGTTCATCTCCCCCTCCGATTTCCTTCCCCCCATTCTTCCCCTCCTGCAATCTTCTTCTTCTTTTTTTTATTCTTAACATATATTGCATTATTTGTTTCAGAGGTACAGATCTGTGATTCAACAGTCTTGCACAATTCACAGCACTCACCATAGCACATACCCTCCCCAATGTCTATCACCCAGCCACCCCATCCCTCCCACACCCCCACCACTACAGGAGCACTCAGTTTGTTTCCTGAGATTAAGAATTCCTCATATCACTGAGGTCATATGATACATCTCTTTCTCTGATTGACTTATTTCACTCATCATAACACCCTCCAGTTCCATCCACGTCGTTGAAAATGGCAAGATCTCAATCCTTTTGATGGCTACATAATAATCCATTGTGTATATATACCACCCCTTATTTATCCATTCATCTCTCGATGGACATCTTGGCTCTTTCCACAGTTTGGCTATTGTGGACATTGCTGCTATAAACATCGGGGTGCATATACCCCTTCAAACCCTACATTTGTATCTTTGGGGTAAATACCCAGTAGTGCAATTGCTGGATCGTATGGTAGCTCTATTTTCAACTCTTTGAGGAACCTCCATACTGTTTTCCAGAGTGGCTGCACCAGCTTGCATTCCCACCAACAGTGTAGGAGGGGTCCCCTTTCTCCACATCCCCGCCAACATCCGTCGTTTCCTGACTTGTTAATTTGAGCCATTCTGACGGGTGTGAGGTGGTATCTCATTGAGGTTTTGATTTAGATTTCCCTGATGCTGAGCAATGTTGTGCACTTTTTCATGTGTCTGTTGGCCATTTGGATGTCTTCTTTGGAAAAATGTCTGTTCATGTCTTCTGTCCATTTCTTGATTGGATTATTTGTTCCTTGGGTGTTGAGTTTGATAAGTTCTTTATAGATTTTGGATACTAGCCCTTTATCTGATGTCATTTGCAAATATTTTCTCCCATTCTGTCGGTTGTCCTTTGGTTTTGTTGACTATTTCTTTCGCTGTGCAAAAGCTTTTTACCTTGATAAAAATGTTCATTTTTTCCCTTGCTTCCCTTGCCTTTGGTGATGTTTCTAGGAAGAAGTTGCTGCAGCTGAGGTCAAAGAGGTTGCTGCCGGTGTTCTCCTTTAGGATTTTGATGGACTTCTGTCTCACGTTTAGGTCTTTGAACCATTGTGAGTCTATTTTTGTGTGTGGTGTAAGGAAATGGTCCAGTTTCATTCTTCTGCATGTGGCTGTCCAATTTTCCCAACACCATTTGTTGAAGAGACTGTCTTTTTCCCATTGGACATTCTTTCCTGCTTTGTCAAAGATAAGTTGACCATAGAGTTGAGGGTCCATTTCTGGGCTCTCGATTCTGTTCCATTGATCTCTGTGTCTGTTT